>NW_023270855.1:1262264-1400212 GCF_011800145.1 Mirounga leonina
ATATATATATATATATATTACAAACATCTTCCTCCAGTCTGTAGTATGTCTCTTTCATTCTCTTTATGGTGTCTTCTGATGAATAGTTCTTAATTTTAATGGAGTCAAGTTTAACAATATTTTCTTTTTCAAATAGTAATTTTTGTTTATTACTTAAGTAATCTTTGCCTCTCTCAAAGTTATGAAGCTATGCCCTATTTTTTAATTTTTATTTAAAAATAATTTTATATTTACAGAAAAGTTGCAAAAAAATTTAGTTTACCTAAACTCTTCACTCAGCGTCCTCTTATTTTAATATCTTACATAACTACGTAACTTTATCAAAACTAAGAAATAAGCATTATTCTTTTTTCTTTTAGAAACTTCATTATTTTATGTTTGAAATTAGGTCTATGACTCCTTTCAAACTAATTTTGTGTATGGCATGATACATGGGTTATCTATTTCTGATATGAATATCCAGTGTGCCGCAGCACCATTTATTGAAAAGTATTTCATGTATATATTGAATCACTGGCATTTTTGTTGAAAATCATGAGAGGTTCTGTTTATGGACTCAATATTTTGTTTCATTAACCTATATGTCTAGTCTTACATAAATACCATGCTGGCTTTTTTGCTATAGCTTTACAGTAGGTTTTAAAACCTGATAGTGTAAGTTCTCCAATTTTATTCTTATGTAAGTTTGTCTTGGCTATTTCTCACATAATCCCACTAGAAGTGTCAGAAATAGATTTTTCTTGGTGATACTGGTGGCTCATTAATCAACGTCATGAATGTTAAAGATGTTTAAAACTGAAGAAAGAAATTAAACTTCAAATAGAAAGATCACACCAAGTGTGTAGCCAAGCAAATCACCATGAAACAAAAATGAATCATGATTACATACCAATGACATGCCAAAACATGAAGGGATGAAGAAACAATACTATTAATTAGGAGTGGAAAGGCACTATTTATAAGGGATTCCGATAAAAATCACAAATCTAAGCAGCAAAAGTGGAGGTAAGAGGTTAATTAAACAATATCTTCAAATTGCTAAGACCAAGTAACTCTGGACCTAGAATTTTATACCCAGCCAAACTATATTAAAAAAAAAAATACCCCTGAGAATAAGATAAGTTTTCACATATAAAAACTTCCCAAATTTTACCATGTATGGGTCCTTATAGAATGAATTACAGAATAGAAATCACAGAGTTAAGTGAATTATATATTATAGAAATTATAAAATAAAAATGTAAAAGGAAATGAATCCAGAAAGAAATCGTGTAAATCATAAAGCAGGAGTGAACAGAGTCGTTAGTGAAAGCTATTGTTAAATGTAAATAGCATTGATTTAAAAAATTAAATATCAAGATCAAACTAAGATTCCAAACATCAATATAGGATGTTAAGATATATGAGAGAATAATACAAAAATGGTACAAATAATTTTATATCCTTGGAGGGAGAACATAGCTATTGATTTGCTAATTTAGGGTAACAATCATGAATGGATAAGATGATTTATTGAAAGATAAATACTAGCTGGTAATACTGATGATTCAATGAAAGCATGTATGATAATGGAGGTATCAGACAAAATATAATTGAAGGTAAAAAACATTCTGAAGAATCAAGGGAAGTGTATCAGTCAAGATTCTGGTGTGAAACATTCAAATGGTTCATTAAGGAACATTTAATGTTTAATGAATGCACTATTTTCAGCAGCCTGGGAGGAGGTAAGGAAACCAAGAAGGGATGGTAAAGTGCCCAGGACTATGGACAGTGGGGAGTCCTTGCCATTTCTGGGTCTTGAAAGGGCAAGGAAGGGGCAATGACATGAGTATCCACAGGGAGCCTGGGCTCTGAGGGAGAGCTGCCTGACATGAGCTGTGGCATTTTGTGCAGGATATAAAGAGTTTTGATAGGACATGTAAACAGCTTACTTTTATATAAGTTTTTGTATGCATGCTAGCCCTGTGATGTTGCAACTAGAAGCATAGAAATTAGAGCAGTTCTACCCCATTACCAGTGATGTGGCCTCCTCTGCAAATGGGGAAACCGCTAGAGCCAGACCCCCAGTGTTAGCACCATTCCTAACAGAGTACACTTGGGCTATGCCCAGCTCTCCTCCTCAGTCATGGGTATGATGAGTATAGGTAGTGACTGCTTCTGATCACTTGGGATGATCATTTGTGTCCTATGTACAGTTTGCCATGTTTATTTTGGGTCTTCTCATGACCTTCTGGAATTTATATTAACCCCATAAGAAAATGCAACCTCACATTTTAAACAATTGGATTTTCTGGATCCTGATGGTTGTACTATGGTGGGTCTTGCAGGGTGACGTGAAGATTAAGAGTGTTAAAAAAAAAAACAAAACACAAGATTCAAACGAGTAAATCTGAAGGTCTAATTGGCTTTATTAAATGATTCCTGAATTGAGTAGTATCCCATCTAGCAAGTAGAGGGGAGCTCTGAGGAGCTACAGGAAGGGGAAGTTTTTTAAAGGTAGAACAAGGAAGTCATAAACAGAAAAAGGGATTACTTCAGGGGAAGGCAACATCAGTTGTGAACAAAAGGGTTTTCCTAGGTGGGCTACCTCATCTTCCTTTGGGGGATGAAGAGGGCCCAAGTGACAGCTTACCTTTTTTGGTCCTGACTAGAAAATTCCTGGCTGACTAGTTAAAGATTACATTCCTAGGGGGTTGAAACTGCAGTTAGGTTAGGTTTTAAGTCTGAGTTTGCTGGCTTAGCCTAAGTGATGCTATTTTGGGGCCGTGGTTTTCTTTTAACAATAGTTAATACACATGAAGTGCTTAGAACAGAACCTGTGAGTGAGCTTTCATTAAACTTTGGAAATTGTGTGGATTATTATGTATATATCTGAATGATTGTACCTAACCAGGCATGCACACTCAGAACATTGGAATTCAGACTGGTCAAAGGCACAACTGGCCCCTTCTCAACACACAGTGGCTTCTGATTAAAACCCTGCAACGGCTCCCACTGCTGTTGCATGGAGACCCGCATCTCTAGCCAGGAGAACCAGGCCCTGGAAGGTGTGGCCACCTGTGGTCTGGCTCCATCTTCTCCCAAAAGGTGGGCTCTGCTCCAGCCTTCGTGGCAGGCCCTCTGGACCTTTACATCCTCTGTTCCCTGTCCCTGCAGCTCTTCTTCCCCCAGCGAGGCTGAGGCTCCTCGGACTCAGCTAAAAGCTACAACCTCCCTGATCACTTCTCTAAGAAGAGGGCGTTTTCACGCCCTGGTAACACCCCGCTCCTAATTCAATTTAGCCCCACCTTCATTCCTGGGATAAGCAAATGACCCAATCAATCCACCTTGACTGGATTCACACTCCTATGATTGAATCACGGGGAGGCAGTCCATTTGATAGGATCTCCTGAAGCCCAGTCACGCCCCCAAATGGTGCCTATTTCTATAAAAGAGCAGAAGAGCTTTCCTAAGCCAGAGCGTTCAGGTAGGGCCGCCTACCCTCAGCTGGGGCAGGGCATCCATACATCCCTGGAACACAGGGAGCCTGACCTGGGGGCCTGGGGCCTGGGGCTGCAGTGCTGCCTGCAGAACCTAAGACCTCTTCAGAGACCATTTCAGCCGCCACTACCAAAGCATCAGGGTTCCAGGGACTTCGCTGGAAGGAAATATTCTAGGAAAATCAAGTGAGTATGTTGTGATAAAAAACAAATTTAGCCTCATGGGTATGCGGTGCGGGAAGGTCAATCTTTCCTGGGGTCTGGGCCTCTTGGGAGAAGGGGGTTGAGTCCCAGATGGATGTGATTCCCTGATGATTCTTCCCTGGAGACCTGGATCCTAAGAACTTTGCCCCCACACCCACCCCGGGGGCCCAGATCAGGTCAATCTGAAATGCCACCTGAGGCATGGCCTGTGTGTCTGGATCATAGAAGGGGAATTTGCAAGTCAGGATTTTATGTTTTGATAGTTATTGCCAAATCGAACCCCAAAGAGTAGTGTGTGCTCCTTTAACAACAAAACAGCATTAGCTTTTCTCCATAGCCTTTAAAATACCTATACCAGGCTTTATTTATTTATTTATTTTTTAAGATTTTATTTATTTGTCAGAGAGAGAGAGAGCGAGCACAAGCAGCGGGAGCGGCAGGCAGAGGGAGAAGCAGGCTCCCCGCCGAGCAGAGAGCCCAATGTGGGGCTCGATCCCAGGACGCTGGGATCATGACCTGAGCGAAGGCAGACACTTAACCGACTGAGCCACCCAGGCGCCCACAAGGTTTTATTCTTCTATCAAATAAGTTGTAAAAGTCAAAGTTTCGTTCTTTTCAAAATTTGGCTTTTCAAACATCTAAACGTCCGGTGAAGCTGGACATTTTTACATGATAAATGACAACTTACTCTGTGACTTGCTTGTAGCTGCCCTTTGCCTGTTTTTGTTGATGGGTTCTTTATTTTCTCACTATTGACTAGTAGGCGCTTTGTTAGATTATTGGCCCTTGTCTGCCATAAGTTGGAAATATCCCGCTCATTTTGTGTTTTGCCTTTTGATTTTGAACATGCCAATTTTAGATTTTATTTAACTAGATACTTAGTTTTTAAATTTAAATATTTTCTGGTTTTAGTGTCATGCAAAATGGCCTGCTCTCTCATATTCAGTTTTTGAGAACACTCCTGGGAATTTCTGAGCATTAATTCTATAGAGGATGTTCTGAACCTGCCTGGGGTGCCCATGTCACAGCCTACAAGTTCATGGATACAAACTGCTTTGGCTTCCTGGAACCGAACCTGTTTTCCTTCTAGAGCCCTCCTTTGGGCACTTCTGGAAAAGGGGCTCCTCCTCAGTGCTGGCTAGCCCATCAGTTGGGCCTTTCCCAGCATATTCCAGGCTTCCTCAGGCCCCTGTCTGGGAGGTGCTCCTGCATCTCAGGCCCGGAGTGGGGGTGGCTTTGCATCAAGGCCCTGGGAGCGCGGGTCTGCTGGTCTCTATCTGGCGTTTTACTGGGCCCCTGTCCCTGCTGGCATCGAGGATGCACCAACCTCCCCTCTTGTCTCTGGCTGTCGCTCTGCCTCCTTTATATCCCTAAAGACGACCTTCTGTGGGGCTGCTGCCCTCTTTTCAGCCCTGGGACTCCCCCCCACCCCATTCTTGGTCAGGAGAGGTTGAATTTCTTCTTCAGCCACACGTTTTCTTTTAAAATTTTTATTTAATTATTTGAGAGAGAGCACAAGCAGGGAGAGGGGCAGGAGAAGCAGACTCCTTGCTGGGATCAAGGCAGACACTTCACTGACTGAGCCATCCAGGTGCCCCAGTCACACAAGCTCACCCTCTGCCCTCCCTAACAATTCCAGCTCATAACATCAGGACCACACCTGCTTCCCAGGCCCCACCAGGAAAGAGCACTGATTCTCGCTTCCCTCCAACCTGTCCTCCAGCCTGGGCGCCAGGAAGGAGGAAGGCAGCTCTCAGATCTGGTTTCCCCAGTGACTCTTCCTCCTTCCCTGGGTGGGGGAGAGAAGGAGTAACCCTGATCACACGGTGCCCACCCAGACCAAACTCAGCCTTTCTCCTGAAACTGCCCAGTGTCCCTGTCCCATGAACTGGTTCTTGGTCCACCCTCTCTCCTCATCCTCCCCAAGATGAACATGGCCTGTGACCACCTCACCTGGAACTTCTCCTCTCCTCCGATCCCCTTCACACCCTTCTCCCTGCCCCATCTCTAACCCTGTCTGCTTACCCCACAGATAGCAAGGAGCCACCTGGAGGTGCCCTGTGGAATCAGCCCAGGAGGGAAACTCCTGGCCATCTGGCTTTGGAGAGCAGTTCTCATCTAAGATGGGGGCGAGTGCATCTACGGAACCAGCCAAGCAGAGCATCCACCCCGCATCTCAGATCCCTGAGGAAGACCATGTGGCTCCAGCTGTCGCCACCCCCTAGGCACCTGTGCACCCTGTCTGTGGCTTCTGTGCCTGTCTGGGAGCCCAGCCTGCAATTGACCCAACCCTCTGGACTGTCATGGGGGCTCCCTGTGCTGTCCACTCCTGGATGAGATACCCAGCCCCTTGGAGTTACACGTGGGTGCCCTTTGGCAGTCCTTTCTGGATGGGGCATCCCCCTCCAGCTGCCCCAGTGCCTTCAGTCTGGCCATGGGGCTTCTCCAGCTTTGATCCCCAAGTAGGGAGCCAGCACCTGGCCACCATGACCTCCAGTGTATTTCCTTACCCCATGGGACCACCACCCCCATACTCCTCAGTCTCTCCAGCTCTGAACGGGGACGCCTCTGGCCACTATCCCCAGGTGGAATGGCAGATTCCCGCCAGCTCAGCCTTCCCGGCTGCAGTGGGTGGACTGTCCAGAGCAGCTCCTCACTTGGAGAGCTGCCAAGCCCCTCCATCAGAATGGGCCTCAGGTTCAGCATTTGAGCACCTTGCACCGCCCTGCAGCCCAGAGCTCTGCCCTCTGCCCCCTTCCCCCATTGCAGACCGTCAGCCTGATCCCTTCTGTCCCCGCTCCCCTCGGCCACCCTGCAGGGCCTGCCGCCGCCTCTTCTAGCTCCGAGGTGTTCTTGGGAGCCACCCACTCCAACACTTAGGGACTCATGAGGTCCAGTGAGTGCTATGGTGCTCTATGCCTGAGGGTTTGCCGTGTTTATTTTAATGTACATCTGCCCTCCTGTAACAGATAGAGGTAAAGCATGCATTCATACAAATTCCTGAATGGTGAGTGTGTCCTTAAAACTGAAATAAATGTTAGTGTGCTATCGATTGTATCTTTCTTATTTTTCATACATATTTTAAGACCTAGCGTATATTTTAAGACCTAGCCTTACCTGTATATGTGTACAGCACAGTTCATTTATGTTTTCACATTTATTAGCATAAAGTTTTCAGTACTCTTACTTCCTATCATTTGTATTACCTGCTGTATCCCACTTTTCTTTCCTAATATTGCATATGTTAAAGGAAGGACAAAAAGAAAATCTTGCCATAGGTTTGTCTGTTGACACATTGATTCTCTTCTTGTGTCTTCTGAAGTGCCTCTTCACCTCTTTATTGTGAGCTTCTTGTTCATTTTGTAACTTCTTAAAGATGACAGTCAATTCATTTTTTGCTTTTATTCTTTTCTAATATGAATTTTTAATGCTATAAATTTCCCTTTAAACATACCACTTTAAGTGCACCCTGCAGTAGTGATATGTGATATGTTTATTTTTGTATCTTTTTAAACAATCACCATTAAGTTGTCTCCTCACTGTTCCAAACAAACCAGAATCCTCTCTGTGGTTTTTAAAGCCTCTCGTAGATCTCTAGAATATCCCAATCACAATTCCATTTGCTGCTGCTATTACAGTAGACTACTAATTAAAGTGAGAGCAGTGTTTATATAATAGAGTTAGCACGTTAACATGGGAGTTATTCACTTCTACTATTCATATACTAACAGCATGTGTGCTACCCTGAAAACTAGTTTCATTGAGCAGCACTTTGAACAAAACAAAAAATCTCATAAGTAGCGGTGTTTTCTTATACCGATCCTGAGAGATCATTAAAAATATGTTTTTGGAATTTGAAATAATTGATCTGGTAGAAGGTGGAATTCACTTTGAAGAACGTGCTTCTGTTCCTGGGATCTGCAGGTGCCTGGGAAATCCAGCCTATGGTAGGGGATCCCGTGCAGGCTTCCGCAGGGTGGGGAGGGGAAGGGGCCCGGGTCAGGAGAACCTGAGCAGGAGCAGCAGGTGAGCATGGGCGGGCCTCTTCCTCAGGGGAGGATCCACGTGCTGTGAGCCTTCCTTCACCCTGTGCAGTCCTCCACCTGGGAAGCGATTTCTCCCTCAAGAATGGACAGCGTTCCCTTCTCTTTACAACTTCCCTGTAGACTTGGTGTTCTGGAGGATGCTTTCTCTAAAGAAGATGTACATATGCCTTTGACTCAGACTGAGGCTTCTCTTGGACTGTGAAGATACCTTCCTCTTTTTGCACAGATTACAAAAGTCTGAACAGACCTGAGAGACTGCTGGTGACAGGTGCTCATGGGACTAGACACCCCGAGGAGGCCATGGAGGCTGGGGTTGGCCTCAGGAGGTAGAGCACTGCTTGGCTGTCACCTCCCATAGGGTCCCAAGGACCAGCCCGGACCAAGTCGGGGAGCCTCTTTGTGTGACCACAGCCCACCACAGACCCAGCTCCACCAGACACAAAAAGCACAGGGAGCCGCTAACGGTCACCTGCCAGTTGGGACTGGACCCTCAGTAGAGCTGCTTGGGAGGGAGGTCGAGGACCATATAAAATTTGCACCCCTGCCCCCTGCGGCCATGCAGTGCTCTGCTTGGGAGGTGTGCAGCCACCCCCCTGAGCCCCTGCCCTCCCTGAGGAATGCAAGGGGTTGCTGCGTCGGGAGCATTAGAACAGGGGAGGGGAGGAAACCAGGCAGGGTGCGGACATGAGCGCCAAACTCAAAGCCAAACAGACACCTAAGTGGTGGAGCTGATGCAGGCACCCCTCTCTGTCCTGTTCTACAGCCTGCTTTCCCCACCTCCCCCGGCCCCTGTCCCCCTCTGAGCTTACAGAACTCGACTCATTATAAAGCCTGGGTGTTCCTATGCCAACCTTACAGTTTTCCCACATTCCTATACTTTGTACTCTATTTCACACTAGCTTTTGTTACTTCAGTGACTGTATTTTCAAGGGATGCATTACATATTACATAGAATCACTTCAGAAAATGAGAATTCAGGGTCACTCGCCATACATACAATACGCACCTAGATACGATGAAAACAACGTGATGACACTGTGGTCAGATGTCCGCAGCTATGAGTCTATCTCCAGCGTGGTCTTGCTTTGATAATGAGATCGGCAGGTGTAGGAGTTGGGGCCAACTGCCCCCCTCCCCAGCTCTCTCCAGTGTCACACGTGAGTCCCTGGTCCCCGACTATTCTTTGACACATGGCACCGGAGACATCTGGCCTTGGCCACCTCCGCCTCTGCCGGCCCCAAGCTCCCCATGAGCTGTTTCAGTTCTGCCCAGTGTGTAGGGCAGGGGTTGAATGGAAGTCTCTGCTGCATTCCCAGAAGGAGGGACCCAGGCCTATAAAAAGAGCCACAAGCTTCTCACCCTATTTCCCTTCCTCTTAGGTTTCTGACTTGGTTTCCCCGGCCCTGCTCCATCACGCTGCTGGCCCTTGAAAACAAGATGCCCTCCCTTGTTGGCAGCTACTTCATCTTGGATGTGCTGGTCCACCAGTCCTGGGGAAGGTTGTTTCTGCCACTCTCACTGCCAGGCTGGGCTGACGCACCTCCCTGATGACGCTCACATCTCCCAACGGCCGAGTGAGGACGACTCATGGGGGCAGGGCTAGGGTGGGCAAACCTCACGCTGGGCTTACGTGCCTGTGCTTAAGCTGTGCTCTACACCAAAGAACTAAGGTTCCCCGACAGAGTCAGCTGCTGCGAGGCACCGGAGACCTTAGAGGGAGGGAAGAAGGGACAAAGCCAGGACTGTTCCCACTCAGTCGGCCTCCTGGGCTCTAGCTCTCCTGGGCAGCCCCTTCTAAGGCCATTCTGATGCCCTGAGTTCTGGGTTCTGGTAGCATCCTCTCTCCCCTCGTCATTCAGCTGAGAGTGGGGGTTTCTTGCTGTTGCCTTGCTGTCCCGCCAGGCTTCTCAGCTCTTCCATCACCTGTGAAACCAATTCTCTGAAACACATTCCCTTGGTTTATAAGATCTCCAGGGGCTTATCCCCTGGCAGACTGGCTGTGCCACATGGAAATGCCAAGGAGGAAGAAGGAAGGTGAGGACCTGCACCCTTGACAGGACTTTGACTGGGGGAGACAGGGCAGCCCTGCTGTGGTACCGGACTCTGGGTCTGGGGAGTCCCAGAACCTTCCCGCTCTCCCGCTGCTACTGGCTAGTTAACACTTAGTGCACGTGGGGTGTCAGGGTGGGAAAAGGTGGTGCAAGGAAGGGAGCAGTCAGGGCAACTGGGCTCAGCTGCACAACCAGCCTCTTGAGGGTGTGGCCACTGTCCAGCCAGAGGCCACCAGGGACACAGCTGCCACTGACAGGTGGGCTTCTTACTCCTTTCCAGTGGCAGAGACCACGGGGTGTCTTATGGAGGAGGTCAGAGAGAAACCATGACTGGATTTGGGCTTTGGCTGGGTGGCTTGGGGGATGTCTAAGGAAGCAGGGGTCTCTCTGCATGGTCATTGCCAGAATGCGGAGACAATTCCATGATGGGGTTCTGGATAAATTGTATCTACGTGGAGGAGAAACCAGCACGGAGACAGAAACTCACGTTAGCTGAGAGAAGGGGGCGTGGGTGTTTTGTCTGGGCGGAGGCACGACTGTGGGGTGGCCTGGCCGTCTCACTCCAAGGGTGGTCTCAGAGGGACCTCACCTGAGGTTGGTGTTCTGTGAGGCTTCTGTCCCGTAGAGAACAGCACTGCCCAGCTGGCCACACCAGACCAGCTTCCGGATGGCAGGGCTGCCCCTTTTCCTTTCTCAAGAGGGATGGTATAAGACATTTCTGAGTACGGCCTTCCCCAGCTCAAGCCCCGGGAAGGCCCTGCGCGGCCAGCTGGACCCAGCTCAGGCGCCCCTTTGCCAGGCTCACAGACCGATGGCAACAAAGCCAGCCCCTGTGCCAGCTAACTGAAGGCTTGCTGCAGCCCTGGTAGCGTGGTTGGTACTATTATCCCCATTTTCCAGATGAACAAACTGAGGCACGAGGAGGTTAAGGCCTGAGCTGAGGCCATGCCCTAGAGAGCGGCAGAGCTGGGCCTCCGTGACAGGCTGGCTGGCTCCAGATTCTGTGCTCCTGACTGTCACACGCCCCAACCCCGGCGCCCCAGACTCTCCTGTCCCTGTGAGACCCACCGTCCTCTTTAGTTCTGTGCTTCTGTGTATTGTGTTCACTGCCTTGAATGCCTTAGCTTGTCCTGTCAAGGGACACAGCTGCCACTGACAGGTGGGCTTCTTACTCCTAGAGCCACAAGCTTCACTGTCACAACACATCACAGCGACAACAGTGGTGATGGTGGCATCACCTGAGAATCTCCTGTGTGCCCGGTGCTGAGTCGGCACAAGTCAGCCCTTGCAGGCTGCACCACAGCCCGGTGAGGTGGGGGTTCCCTCACCATTTCACAGATGGGACACCGAATCACAAGGTGGCGACACGCTTGAGGTCCCCTCAGCCCAGCAGCCTGCAGTCCGCTCCCTCTGCAGGACAGGCTCCGTTGTCACCGCAGGGAGGCCCTCACTCCCGGTCCCTCACCCAAGTGCAGTCCTCTTGCCCCCGCCCCCACGATTCCTACCTGGGAATCCTGCTACTGTTCCTGGGTCCACCTTCCCTGCTGCTCTGGCAGTTTCTGGGGGAGGCAAGGGCCCCATGCGGGGTGTGAGCAGAGTGTAGATGACAGGTCGTCAGGGGTGGGCTTAAGGGAGTCGGAAAAGGGCCTGCCTGGCGCACGCACAAGGCCACAGACGCGGGCTGGGGGGAGAGCAGGGAGCAAGTGCGGGGCCGAGGGCTGTAACTTCACAGACTCTGGTGGCCAGTTTGAGCTGGATAGCCAGACACATCATCGGGGTCTCACTCCCAGGCACCAGCCTGGGCTGGAGGCTCAGAGCAGTAGGCAGTGGGCCCCAACCCCTAGCCCCATCCCCGAGAGCCAGGAGGGCTGGCTGAGGGCAGGTGATGGTCTGACACTGTGCCCAGACTCGGGGCACTTGTTGGCCTATTTAAGAATTCAGGTCTGGCCAGCAGCCATCCTTTTGTAAGAGAAGCCGCACTGCGAAATGGCTGCCACTTGCACCTCATCCACTGGCTTCCTGAGGGTTAGCAGTGCGTGGTCAGTGGGGGGATGGGTGACTCCTTAGTCTGTATAACAGGCTGAAAGCAGGCTCTCTCCGTCCCTGGGGAGACCATCAGGGGCTCAAGGTCTGTGGATTGCCCCAAATCTCAAAGACCCCTTTCTCTCCATC
The DNA here is from genome assembly GCF_011800145.1 of Mirounga leonina. Classification (NCBI taxonomy): domain Eukaryota; kingdom Metazoa; phylum Chordata; class Mammalia; order Carnivora; family Phocidae; genus Mirounga; species Mirounga leonina. Next base: position 1,274,217 of record NW_023270855.1, read on the forward strand.
TCCTCTTAAGCCGCCCTCTGTCCAGCCCTAACCAGAAGGACGCTGGCTGCCCGATGTTGGCCACGAAGGTGCTGACGCATCATCATCTGCCAAGCAAGTTTTTAGGTGAGGGGGAGGCCACGGCACCACAGAGACTTTATCTAGCTCACAGATGGGCATGTGAACGGTCTTCCTCAAGAATATTTGTTTGCTAGGAGGAATCTGGTGTATCTCAGGATACCCAGGTGATGAGATTGGATGTCAGCGCGCCTGCCAGCACTTGTGCAAACGTAGGCAGGTTAGTCGCCAAAAAGAATCCGATCGCTGGCAGGACCACACTTGGCTTTGCAGGAGAGGGGCCGGAGTGCAGCAGGCTGAGGGGCGATGCAGGGCGGCAGGCAGGCCGACTCCAACGCCATGGCGTTCCTCATGCCGGCCACCATGAGGGCGCCCAGGGCTTTCTCAAGAGCAGGAGTCCCTGGGAGAGCTGACAAGTTGGTGTCCCCTGCTGGGAAGCGGCCAGCTGCAGCTCAGCCTGTCCATCAGCCTGTCCACACGGCTGGAGCACTAGCCTACCCTTGTGAGGCTCCCCTGGGGTGGTTGGCCCCAGAGGCGCTGAGTGGAGCCCTACCAGGAGCTGAGAACTAGCTGTGCCCACCTGTCCCTCGGGCAGCACTGCCAGGGTGGTGGGTGGCCTGGTAGTGGCTGCATGAGGGGCTGGGCAGGTTGGGGGATGGGCAGATGGAGGCCTGTGCTGCCCGCCGGGCTTGAGCCCAGAGAAGATTCTTTAGAGAAATGCTTTGGGCCGGGGGGGGGGGGGGGGGCTGTGAGTGGGGATTTTGAGAGCTCTGATGTCACTGTGCCTTAACATTTGTGGATGGGAATTGTCAAAAGCCGGCTGTCACCTGGTAGAAGGGAGGCTGCAGCTGAGAGTCCGAGCCTAAGTCATCATGCTGGGCGCCATGCTTGGCTAGAGCAGCGGGAGGGAGCTGTGCCTCCTCGGGCTTCCCGCGACCATCTGCAGGCACCAGGTGGGCTGCATAGCAGCCCCTGGAGCACTGCCTCCACCCCATGCTCAGGCGCCTGCAGAGCCCTCTGCGTATGAGCAGACAGAACTCTGGACCAGAATGTGATAAAGTACGCAGTGCATCCACCCAGCTCTCTGCCTGGGAGGTCCGGTTTCCACACGTGCCTCGCCTTTTCCACCTGCGGGAAGAGCAGGGCAGTCACCCACAGGGAGTCCTGCAGAAGTCTCTGGTGGACGATGGGAACCTAGGGGCAGGCTCCTGGGGACCCACGCCAGGCTCTACATTGCCACGTGATTTTGGTGCCATCTCCTCATCTGGAAGTAGGTTCACTCCAGTATCCACATGACAGGGCTCTCAGGGGGATTAAACGGGTTGATGCAGGCTCAGAGCTGGACACATAGTGATGCAGTCTGTGCTGTGGGCTCTCCGTGTGGCCGTGGCTGTGGTGAGGGCTAACTCAGCAACAGAGGACACTAACAAGGAGTGGGATGGCTCCAGGGCTCTGCTGACAGGGGCGGATGCTCTCAACAGGTCTGACTTGACCCTGACTGAGGTCACTGGGTTTTGGGCGGGGCGGGGGCGGGATGGTTAGAGGGAGCAGGGGCTGGGAAAATGAAAGCCACAGCTAGCTTTGATCACGCACACGGTGTAAGAGCTTCGCATGGGTCATTCCATGGAATCCTCACTTTCCAGCCCTGTAAGGAGGTACTAATAAAATCCACACCAACCTCCCCATTCTACAGGAAATGGAGGCCAGGAAAGAGTTCATAACCTGCTCAAGTCACACAGCCAGCAAGCGCCGGATCTGGGCTTCAGACCCATCTGCCACCATCCCAGCCCAGGGGCCTGGTTTGTCTAAAAGGGGACATTTTCTGGGTTGAGGTCAGGACTGATCTCCAGCAGGGGCAGGAGGCCAGGGCATGAGGCGTCTCAGTGGTGTGCAGACATGCGCTAATGGTCACTGACTCACACGGCGACAGACTTCCCATTGCCTCCCCATCCTCCTGCTCGAGGGGTGAGCTCAGTGAGCCACAGCTTCTTTCCCCTCTCCAGTCTGTGCTGGGCTTCCAGGGAGAGAGAGCTTCTATGTGGATTTAACAACTGTTTTCTAGTATATTCACTTTTGCAACTACCTTCTATCGAGGATGAGTGATGCTCATCGACACGAGCTGTTTCCCCAAATGACACAAGCTATTTCCTGAAAGAGCACCTTAAGTGAAAAAACGTGAATACAAGCAAGCAAAGCAGGATACAAGGGATACATGCGTATGCAAGGTAATCATCATGCGGTGTCCCTGAGCTCTCAGAGGATCAAGAGGGCCAGGGGGAGGCAGTAGGGAGGAGGAGAGTCAGGGAGGATAGACTCAGCACCAGGCCTGCCTCCATCACACCCAGGGCATCCCTGTGACTTTCAGTTAGGTCTTGAATTACTGTTATGCCAAAAGTGGGCTGGTCTGAAGGGTGCTGCCTTCTCCGAGGCACCCCATTCGTGGCCAAGTGTGAACTGTTCTTGTGCCACAGAGCCGACATCCCAGGCAGGACAGTCCTGACCACGCCTCCAATGTTCCAGTCAATCCTGCCAACCTCATGTGGCACAGAGGTGACCAGACAGCGCTATACATAGGCTGACATACTCTCTCATTGATTCCTCTTAATGATCTTGGCAAAGTCTTGGCCACTCACCATCACAAAACTCCAGGAGACCCCCTCTGCTCTGAGCAACAGTGAAACAGCAGAGCTGGTCCCCTCCCAAAACGCCAGAGCCCTGCTGGGGAGGGACGAAGATGACCCCAGTGCAGAGAGACTTCCTCCCAGACCCATCAGACCCATCCACCCTGAAGGATGGGGATCACAGCCAGGGAAGTATACTAGGAGACAGGACAGCACACGGGAGGTGGTGAACCCTGAAACCCAAGCTGGAGGAGGTGACATAGAAATGGCATGAGCTAGTACCTGGGCCACCATGAAGGTGGCCCCTGTCTCCAGAGGTAAGGAGTTCAAAGGGAAAGAGTTAAGGTACCAGGTGCAGGCCATGAAGGAAAAGCAATGCAGGAAACCCAGAGTACGTGGAGCAGGATTTGGCAACAGTCATACCAGGAATGAAAGGAGCTGTGACAAATATCCTCCGGGGGACAAGAGAATGTTGCTAATATGAAGCAGGAGCAAGCAGTTAAAAGAAGACCTTAAGAAAATGCCGGAATGGAAACATAATAAATGGAAACAAAGAAGACCATAATAGATCGGAAAAACAGACTTAATGAGCTGGAAGATGAGGTAGAGGAACACACTCAGAAGGCGGGTGGAATAGAGCTGGAAATGTAAAAGAGAAGTTCAGAGATGTGGAGGATAGATGTTCCAACACCCAAGTGTTAGGATCTCAGCAGAAGACACACAATTAATGTAGCAGAAAGAGCGTTCGAAGATATGATGACCAAAATTTTCTAGAATTAAAGATTGAAAAACAGAAGAATGGAGAATGAAAACACCCACCCTGCAGACACATGATGAGATTTAATATCCTCAAGTAGGAAAACACCTCTGAGAGGCTCCTGGGAGAAACACTCTTCACCCACAAGAAGCAGGACTCTGGGTGCTGCCAGGCTTCCCTGCCACCAAGGCAGGCACAAAGACGAAAGACAGACACAGTTGACCCCTGAACAACACAAGGGTTAGGGGTACCAACCCCCTCATGCAGGAGATAATCCACATATAATTTCTAACCCCCACAAAACTTACCTACTAATGGCCTACCGTTGACTGGACTAAGAGCACAGATAGCCAACTAACACATATTTTGCATGTTGTGTGCATTATATACTGTATTCTCACAATAAAATAAGGTAGCAAAAGAAATAAGAAAATCGAGAAGGGAAACTACATTTATGGCACCGTACTGTACCAAATCCAGGCCTGAGTGGACCCTCGCAGTTCAAACTTGTGTTGCTCAAGGGTCTGCTGTATTCTCAAAGTGCTGACAGAAGACGCGCGGAAACCTGAGCTTCCGGCTGAGTGGTCATTGACCATTAGGGCAGCCCACGGCTGCAGAGGGCCTGCTCCATAAAGAACCCCCTCGAGAGGGCGCCTGGGTGTCTCAGTTGGTTAAGCGACTGCCTTCGGCTCAGGTCATGATCCTGGAGTCCCGGGATCGAGTCCCACGTCGGGCTCCCTGCTCAGCAGGGAGTCTGCCTCTCTCTCTGACCCTCCCCCCCTCATGCTCTCTATCTCATTCTCTCTCTCAAATAAATAAATAAAATCTTAAAAAAAAAAAAAAGAACCCCCTTGAGAAGCACTTGGGAGGAATAAAGCAAGATAAAAAATGAAGCGAGAGAGTGCTGAGACAGGGGGCAGGGTAGGAGTGAGTCAATGGCATAGTAACTCTTTTATCTAAAAGAGTAAAAGGAGAGGGAGGGAGAGAGAGCACTAAATCTATAAAGATCCAGAATGAAGAGTCTAGATGCCTACAGGTCTGCGGGGCTGAAAGCATGCTCAAGTAACCGTCTTGTTGGCCGGGCGATAAAGCTGCTGATAAGCTTAGGAAACTGGCAGGGAGACAGACACTATACTACAGGTCTTCAAAGTCACTGGCTATCCCTTGAAAACTGAGAATAATATACAAACCAGCAGAAGAAAACTAGATGCATCCAGGGGAAAGCGAGTAGGAGAACAAGGCAGCAACAAGATACATTAAATGGAAGCCAGGAAGAGCAATGACAGGACTGAGTCCTAACAATAATGACAAGAGATGTAAACGGGCTTCAAGTCATTAAAAAACCGTGATTCAGCAACACCTCTAAAGGGGGAATATCCAAAACACAAGGATTCAGAAAGGAAGAGCATGAAGTGATATGACTATGCACTAGGCAAATACAAAATAAAAACAAATTTGAGGTGCTCATACCTAAGCCAGATAAAATTTACGCCAAGGAGAACTGTCATACAGGAGAAAGGGAAGGGATTACATTCAGGTGAAAGAAATAATAGAGCAAGGGCATACAAGGGTAACGAACGCAGGCGTGCCTCAGAAGACCGCAAATGTGAAGAACTGCCCTCCACCAGCAGAGCACCATGGGAAAAACACATGGCCCCACCTCATCAGCAAAGGTCAGATGGGGAGCCCAGACTTTCACCATTGCCTAGCTATAAAGAGGTGCCCCTCCCAGGCCCAGCAAGGTCGTATCCGTGGAGGCCTAGAGGGAGCCTCACCTGCTCCCGCCCTGGGGGTGAGCAAGACGCCACTCCTCGTCAAGAGTGGCCAAGTGGGGAACCTGGGCCTCCTTCCACACCTGGCTGTGACAAGGCAATGCCCCTTTTCCACCAGCAGCCTGGTGTCAGAGGAGGCCAGGTAAAACAAAAGCTTTAAATAAGACCAGAGCCTCAGCATAATATGCAAAATGTCCAGGACACAACTGAAAATCACGTGTCACACTCAGAACCAGAATCTCAATCACAAGGAAAACACTTAGTCAACAGACTACACACAAGAGGACATGGATGTGGAAATTACCGGACCCTTTGAAGCCACCATCATAAAAGGTGCTTTTATTATTGTTAGGACTCAATCCTGTCATTGCTCTTCCTGGTTTCCATTTAAGGTATCTTGTTGCAATTAAAGCAATTAAAACCACACTTGAAACAAAAATGGAACGTATCAGCAAAGAAATGGAAGATATAAAAAAGAGCCAAATGGGAATTTTAGAACTCAAAAATAACTGGAATTTTAAAAAAAGAACCTCAATGGATAGGCCCAAAGTAGAATGGAGAGAACAGAAGAAAGAATTAATAAACTCCAAGACAGAATGATGAAAATGATCTGGTCTGAACAGTGAGAATAAAAATGCACAGAATCAGGGGCGCCTGGGTGGCTCAGTCGTTAAGTGTCTGCCTTCGGCTCAGGTCATGATCCCAGGGTCCTGGGATCAAGTCCCACATTGGGCTCCTGGCTCAGCAGGAAGCCTGCTTCTCCCTCTCCCACTCCCCCTTGCTTGTGTTCCCTCTCTCGCTGCCTCTCTCTCTGTCAAATAAATAAATAAAATCTTTAAAAAAAAAATGCACAGAATTTTAGGGACAGGTGGGTCTATAACAAAAGATCTAACATTTGGGTCACTGAAGGCCCAGAAGAGGAGTGAGAGGGTGGGGCTGAAAAAGTAGTCAGTGAGATAATAGCAGGAAATTTCCCAAACTTGGCAGAAGACAGAAACCTACAGATTCAAGAAACTGAGCAATCCCAAATGAAGTAAGTTCAAAAAAATTCACAGCAAGATATGTCATAGTCCAACTACTGAAAACTAAAGATAAAAAAAGTCTTGAAAGCAGTGAGAGAGAAATGACATCTGTAAGAGGAAAACAATTCGAACGATGTGTATTTCATTAAAATTCTATATAAAGAGATACATTTAGGGACGCCTGGGTGGCTCAGTCAGTCAAGTGTTGGGGTCTTGATTTCGGCTCAGGTCATGATCTCAGGGTCATGAGATCAAACCCCATGTTGGGCTCCTCACTGGGCGTGGAGTCTGCTTGAGATTCCCTCTCTCTCTCTCTGCCCCTCCCCCCAGCCCCCACTGTCAGATGCTCTCTCTCTCAAAAAAAAAAAGAGAGAGAGAGATACATTCAAAAACATTACAGATAAATGTTCAAGCAACCCTTGGGAAGGCAGGTAAAAGACAGAAATGAAAAACAGAGGGGACAAGTAGAAAATGAAAAATGAAATCACAGATTTAAGCCCTAACATAGCAATAATTACATTCAATGCTAATAGTCTCACGTGCGGAATGATTCTATTTATACAACATTCTCGAAATCCTGGAAGTACAGAGACAGAGAACGTACTAACAGTTGCCAGGAGTCAGGGATGGTGGTGCAAGGGGAAGGGCTAGTACAAGAGAGATCTTTGTTGGGAGAGAGTAGTTCTGTGTCTTGACTGAGGTGGTGGTTTCAGAAAGCCACACGTGTGACACGATCACACAGAACTATATCCACATGGCCCCAACCTCAGTCGCCCCATTTGCTGTTACCCTGGAGTAAGGCAAGGTGCAACCATGGGGAGAAATGGGTGAACGGCGCATGGGACCTCCCTGCACAGCCTTGCAACTTCCTGGAAACCTATAATTTCACGATTAAAAAAAAAAATCACAGATTATAACTTACACATATTTTAAAAGGTCAATACACTTGTAAATGAAAGAGAAATAATCTGTCTCTGCTATTTCGATCCTTGAGTACGCCTTCCTAGAAGACATGATGGCATCAGATGTCAAACTATGATCAAGAAGTCAGGATCTGAGAAATAATATCAGAGCCATTTTCATTTAAAAAAAATACAGGAAAATGAGAGGGGAGGTCACAGTCACTAGTGTGGCATGACATTAAAACGGTTGCAAACACACTGTGTCTCTGTAAAATGAGTTCGTTTCTAGGCTTCAGTAACTATCCTTGGTTTCTCACCTCTACGAGCCCCCAGGGGGACAAATAAAGGACAGGGAAATCAAGGGCAGTCCTCTGATGGGAGGGACACCTGCACATTGTAAATCACTTAGTTTCCACAGTCCTGCCCATGAGAAGTGAGTAACACTCTTCCAACATATCAGAAAAGCCCCAGAATATTTTTGAGACTCTATGCAGCATCCCCACTGGAAAGGACACCTGGCTCCCCTGGGGGCACCTGAAGTCCTTTCCAGCATCTTCTTTCATGTGTCCACAGGTGCTTCTTGCTCCTCATGGCTGGTTCCACACCACTGTCCTTTGAAGATCACATCAGACTATGCGGTTGTTACTCCCTCTGGCCACGGTCCTCTCTCCTCGTGTCTTAGGATTCAGCAGCTGATCTAGCAGCTTTCTTCACCACTTCTCCTGCCCTATTTCTTTGTAATTCCCACATCCACATGGATGGATGCAGCCAGCTCTCTGTTCTTTTTCCTTCTCAGTGCCAATCACCCACTCCCATGGCCAAACCCAGATCTCTCTAAGTATACCCATTCCTCAATAAATGGAGAGCATTTCCTTTCCCAACCAGTAGCTCCCATCTTCCTCGATCATTTTTTCAGCCAAGGGTGGTGGGCCCTACTAGGACCTTCGGCAGAGCAGTTTTGAGCCACAAACTAAATGTGGGTGGACTGTAAACATTGTGTCAACTGATAAAGAGCAAAGAAACCTGAGTTATTATAATAGGTCACTTGTGTAATTTCTAAACACAAGCAAGCAAAACTTTATAAGACTTTATAAGACTGCATGCTCACATATTTGAGGACCTGCATCAAACATACTACGGTGCAGGCCCATGACAAAGGCAGGAGAGACAAAAAGGTGCAGGTAGCAGGGTTGAAGGGCAATGGACAAAGAAAATAAAAGTGCAAAGAGATAACAAATAGGGGGACTTGCCTGGGCCAACAAGAGTGTGCTGTGTACTGAAGAGCAGTGAACAACTTATATCTGAGATCCTTCAAAAAATTAGAAGTCAGACCTAAGAGTCTGGGCAGACCCACAGCTCACTAGGCGTCATGGAATACATCTCCCATGGTTGGGGCAGGTGACAGGGGAATGACTGATTAGCACTGGAAGAGGTGATGGCAGGCCCTGCAGGGTAGCTGAGGGGAGCGGGGACAATGGGTATCAGGCTGAGGGTCCGCAGTGCGGGAAGGGGGCAGAGGGCAGAGCTCTGGGCTGCAGGGCGGTGCAAGGTGCTCAAATGCTGAACCTGAGGCCCATTCTGATGGAGGGGCTTGGCAGCTCTCCAAGTGAGGAGCTGCTCTGGACAGTCCACCCACTGCAGCCGGGAAGGCTGAGCTGGTGGGAATCTGCCATTCCACCTGGGGATAGTGGCCAGAGGCGTCCCCGTTCAGAGCTGGAGAGACTGAGGAGTATGGGGGTGGTGGTCCCATGGGGTAAGGAAATACACTGGAGGTCATGGTGGCCAGGTGCTGGCTCCCTACTTGGGGATCAAAGCTGGAGAAGCCCCAAGGCCAGACTGAAGGCACTGGGGTAGCTGGAGGGGGATGCCCCATCCAGAAAGGACTGCCAAAGGGCACCCACGTGTAACTCCAAGGGGCTGGGTATCCGATGCAGGGGTGGACAGCACAGGGGGTTTATGTGTGGTACCACACAGGCACAGAAGCTTCACGTCTGTTCCAGAGGCAGCTGGAGGTACGTGGATTTCCTTTGAGGGCTGGGAGGCCAGGGGCACGTGTCTCTGCATAGTTTAGTCCTGAGAGGCTGCCCCCATTGTGGACAAGACCCTTCCTGTTCTTCCCCAAGCCCGGGTACATGTGGCCAGCTTGCCGTCCTGGCTCCCTCGCTGTGGAGTGGACGGAGGCTGGAGGAGAAAGAAGAGGTACGGGAAGGGGGTGTGTGGCAAGCCTGGGGAGGGGCCAGAGACATCAGGAGAGGCCCAACAGCACAAACTAGTTTTGGGTCGAGTTGGGGCTTGGGGAGTGTGTAGCATTTCTTTGAGTTAAGTTGTCCTTTCCTGTCCTTATGAACCCCCCGCCCCCACCCCAATGTGGAAGACAAGGGCCTGAGAGGATTCACGGCCAGGCTCCGGGGACACCTGGGTCGGTACAAGGAAGAAAATAAGGAGACAAATTCCAAATCCCTCCCTTGCAACAGTCAGAAACATAATGGAAATGGGCAGAATAAGGGGCTCTCCTTGGAGAGGGAGAAGGTACCCCTCCACCTCCTCAACACACCCCCCAGACCAGGTGCCCACCTCCCGGAGCCTTCCTCAGCAGGTCAGTAAGTGATAAGCAGAAGTGTGCCAAGGTCAGGGCCATATTTCAGAAATGCACTCCTGCTGACGGGCAGAGACCAGCCTGGAAGAGCTTTGCCCCAGAGGGAGGAAGAAAAGGAGGGGTCGTAGCAGCAACTTAGGGGACAGGTGACAGCCCTTAAAATTAAGGGGATGCAGTGGACAGGGAGAGAAGTGGGGGGCTTCAGCTCTGTTTAGGAGACCGCACTGGAGTCCTTAGCAAGCAGGTGTTGAAGAAAGAGTCCAGAACGGAGCCTGGGTAGAGATAGACCAACATACACACCAAGAACAGGGGGAAACAATGGACTTGGGGAGGACAGCCTGTTCTGTGTGAGTCGGTTTTCCTCCACATTTCCCAGGGCAGCTGATTGCATTCAAGGCCTCAATTCTTCCCTCTCCCTGTAGCCCCACCCCAGGTGACCCACTCAGGCTCCAAGCTCAAGGGACGTGGGCAAGTATGATGTGAACAGAGGTTTCAGAAGGGCACTTTCAATCTGGCCAGAGCCTCTGTGATTGCCCTGAGAACATGCTGAGGGAGTGTAAGAGAATGAGCACAGAGCTGAGGCACCCCACTGGTTATGGGTCAGCCCTGAGTCGGTGGACCTGCAGACACATGTGAGCCCAGGAGAGGTGGATTCAGTCCCACTGAGTCTTGAGCGGTGTGGCCTGGGATCTGGGGCTGAGCACACTCTCCAGGTGATTCTCATGCACACTAACCACTGGGAAGAACTGGCCTCGCTGAGCTGCAGGGCCTGCTGGACCCCAGCTGGGAGCAGAGCCGAGTTGAGCAGAACCCAGTAGGTTTGTAAGCTCTGAGACATTTGCTGTGTGCTACAGAAGAGCTGGTGTTGTTATTATCACACAGCATTATTTTGCAATAGATGACGGACACAATTTCCCCCACCCCTAACTTCCTCAGAGTAAATTCCAAGGGCTACCACAAGAAAAAGTCAGAGAGGATAAAGAAGCAGGGTGCTCCATCCTGTTCCCTTCCCTCCAGGACACATTCTGAGGGACCAGCCAGCAAGACAGACTGGAGGGGAGAGGACAGCTGTGTTCATCCCCCCCCCCCCCCCCCAGTGGGTAGAACAGTAATGACGTGAAGGCAGTCACAGGAGGGGTGCAGGCACAGGGCCCAGTGGAGGGAGCAGTCAGCTGCCCTCTAGACAGCAGAAATGTGCTGTGATTCACCACACACACCTGAAGACGTGAGGTTGGGATGTAGAGCAGAATTTGACTATGAACAGGATCCAGGTGGGAATGCAGATGTTTAAATAGATGCTTCCATGGACGCCACAGGCAATAAAGACTGGCAATGAAGAGCAGAGCAAAGGGGCCCCAGGAGCAAATGGACCAGATGAACCGACACCATGCTTTGCACATGTCAGCCTCACTGCCCACCTGGTCTGGATTCAGCCTTCACTGCACAGAGGATGGGGACCTCTGAATAGGCTTGCACCACCTAAGAAAAAATTTTCCCCAACAAATAAAATGGGGACAGATAGAAATGATGTCCAGTGATGGGGGGGAAAATACAAGTTCTTAGTATTGAATAAGAACATTCAAGTCCATTGAAAAATGGGGAAAACCTAAAACAAAAGCCATCTGTGGGTTGAAAAAAAAGTGCTCATGGATTAGAAAATTGATATTGTTAAAATGTCCATACTTTCTAAAACAATCCGCAGATTCGATGCAATCCCTAGCAAAACTCCAATGGCATTTTTCAAAGAAGAAACAATCCTAAATTTTCATGGATGCACAAAAAAACAAAAACAAAAACAAAAAACAAACAGCCAAAGCAAATTTGAGAAAGAACAAACCTGGAGGCATTACATTCCCTGATTTCAAACTGAATTACCAAGCTATAGTAATCAAAATAGTATAGTTTTGGAATAAATTCCAATAAATTCCATAGATCCATGGAATAGAGAGCCCAGAAATAAGTCCACACATCAATGGTCAATTAATTTACAACAAAGGAGTCAAGAATATACAAGAATATACAATACAAGAATATACAATGGGGGTAGGGACAGTCTCTTCAATAAATAGTGTTGGGAAAACTGGACAGTCACATACAAAAGAATGAAACTAAGCCACTATCTTACGTCACAAACAAAAATTAACTCCAAATGGATTATAGACTTGAACTACTGTACGATCCAGCAATTCTACTTCTGGGTGTTTATCTGAGGGAAACAAAGACATTGACTCAAAAAGACATATGCACCCCCATGTTCACTGCAGCATTGTTTACAATAGTCAAGATATGGACGCAGCCACTGATGGATGAATGGATAAAGAAGATGTGGTGTGTGTACACACACACACACACACACACACACAATGGAACCTTATTCAGCCATAAAAAAGAATAAAATCTTGCCATTTGCAACAACATGAATGGACTCTGATGCCATGATGCTAAGTGAAATAAGCCAGAGAAAGAAAAAAATACCATATGATCTCACTTCTATGTGGAATCTAAAAACCACACCAAACAAAACCAACCTCAGAGAAACAGGGAACAGATTGGTGGTGGCCAGAGGCAGAGTGGGGGGCGGGGGTGTAAAATGGGTGATGGGGGCCAAAAGGTACACATTTCCAGTTATAAAATTAGTAAGTCGTAGGGATGAAATATACAACATGGTGACTATAGTTAATGCCACTATATTTCAAAAAAAAAACGTCACAGAGGTGGGATGGGAGACAAGAGGCCAACAGCATCTGAAAATGTGTTAAAACATATAAATAATGAAATAAATGCAACTGAAAGGAATGGGCTAGACAGCAAGTTGAATGTATGTATTTGCTAGTGCCCTCTCCCCACCCCCACTTAGACAAGGATAAAGGGGGTTTCAGAAAGGTATCAGCCTGCAAGAATAATGATCACGAGAGAGGAAGCAGGAATGAAATTTGGGAAGTGAGAAAGCAGGAGGCCACACAGTAACTGAAGCCCAGCTGGGGGGAGGAAGACAAGGAGCTGAGTCCTAAGCCACAAGGCCACTGGAGAACCTCTGAGAGGGTCTCAAATTTCTGGCATCAGGTGAGGTTGGAGGTGGAGGTGGAAGTGGGATAAGGTAGGGGCTAAAAGCAGAAGGTTGGTCAAGTTTTCAAAGACTCTCTGACAAGTAGTTGGAATGGAGACACCTCCCCCGCCCCCAGCAGAGGAGACTAGACTTTTCCTCTCCACACCGAAAATGGAGGCAGAGGTCAGGGAGTGAACAGAGGTTGGCATTCTGGCCAGACTCCTGCTCTTACCTTCTCTCAGTTCCCTGCATGCCACCCTTTCCCCTTGGGGCAGGACAGTGGAAAAGCCTTCTCTGGAAACCATGACCAGCCCGAGAGGAAAAATCCAAAGGTAGTAACGTTGGTGGTCCCTCAAAGACAAGGCCCGGCTGCCACTGGAAGCCGCTCTCACAGGCTCAGGACTTCCGACCCACTCTTTGGTGCCCACTCCTAACTATGAGCCAGCCACCAAGTTTCACTAGGCTTCAGATGAAAGCCTGTCACACACAAGATATTATTTATTACATATTATAATGTCAGATATCTCTGCTACCTCAAAGATCAAGAACGAAGGCATGAGACTCGGACAACAAAGACAATATAGAGGGAAAAAAAAACCTCAGAAAAGTAATATCCTCAGAGAGGTAAGACTGTTTTCTTAAAACATAAACAGGATACTATTTTTAAAAACCTCTCAGAGCAAGAAGCTTGCAAATTAAATAGGATAGCTAAAATGAAAAGCATAAGGGTTGGAAGATAAAGTGGGAGAAGTCGCCCCAGAAAATTGAACAAAATTATAAAAGTGCAGAATGGGCGAGAAAATAAGAAAATGAAAACGAAAGGGGCACTAGAGATCTAACATCTGAATGACAGGGATTCTAGAAACAGAATAGAAACTGGAAGAGAGTTCATCAAAGACATGAATCAAGAAAATTTCCCAGAACCTGAAGCATAGGATTCTAGAGGGCATGGGACCCACCAAGGGTCCAGCAGATAGATGAAAACAGACCTACACCAAGTATACGATTGGGAAATTTCAGGACACTGGGGACAAAGAAAACTCTACAGACCCCAGAGAAAACAAATACAAAGGTTTTGGAACTGGAATGACTTCACAGTTCAATACCTGCCCTGAAAGCTGGAAGGAAAGAGAGCAGTGCTTTTAAAATTCTAACGGAGAGTTGTTTTTCAGCTTAGAGTTCTAAACCTAGGCAAAATGTAGATGGTGAGGATGCAGTCACTATATTCTAAGACATGCAAGACGTCAAAGTTTACCTCGGAGGCTGCCTTTCTCAGAAAGCAGCTGGAGGATATGCTACAGCAAAATGAGGGTATCAGCCAAGAAAGAGAAGACCAGGAAAACAGAGAGGTCCCCCGAGGACAGCTGTGAACCAGGTCAGTCTAGAAGATTCCTGGAGAAAATGCTTCAGGAAGGTGAGACCAGGAGAAGCCCTGATGTGCGTGAACACATTGAGGAGATGAGGTGGGAGGGGCAGGGCCATGAAACAGCTACACCAATTGTGCCTAGAACTGAAAATCCAAGTACTAGCTTGTTCTGTGGAAATACAGAAGTAGGTACCGAAATAATTAGCTAAAAGAGTTGCAAGGAATTGTCCCTGGGAAAGAGGGAGTGATGGGGAAGATTCCTTTCCATGTCAACTCCTTAAGATTATTTGCTTCTAAGTTAAATGTATGAAATTGATTACTAGTCAGAGCCAAACAAAAGAGGAAGCTCTCATTTTTCACCATCAGACTGGACAAGGTTTAAAAGATTGATTTAAAAGTACTATTTTTAAAAGATAGTACTGAGTGTTGGGGAGGAGGTGGGGAAACTGGTCTAATTCTTTCCTCGTGGGAGCAAAATGGACACGATCTCTTTACAGGGCAATCTAGCAGCAAGTGATCAAAGCTTAACATGTGACCACCCACCCCCCTACCCGGGCAAGTTGCTTCTCTCCCTTAGTTGTGCATCATGAATCGAGAAGAGGAAGCTGTGTGTGGAAAGGGACCCCTGAAAGGCACTCCAGGGGTGTGGGTGGGACAAAGATTTGGGAGCTGGTGTCTGCAGGCAGACCGACAGAAAGGCAGTAGCTCTCTGGGATAGGAGAGTCTTGGGCTCCAGACCAAGCTCCTCCTTGATGGAGAAACCACTGTGGGTTCTAACTGTGAGCAATTCAGAAACACGGAGGGGGCAATTAGGTAGGCTGGCAGCTGGGGAGGGTGAGGAAGAGTTTTGTTTAAAGAATGAGGAGGAGGGTTGTGTACATGACAGAGATAAAGAGCCAATTAAAAGGGAAAGAGCAGGAGGGTGTTAGAGCACCCCGGATGCTGAGGAAGGGGGTAGGATGCACAAGATTAGCCGTGCCCAGGAGACAAGACAAAGGTGGAAAAGACCCATTTTCACCAGGCAAAAGCTGCTCTCTCTCTCTCTCTCTCTCTCTCCTGCATAAGCCCCAGAACCCACACACACCTGGTTTATTTAGTGCTGAAACACTCTCCGAGGAGAAGCCTGCGGTCTTGGGAGTCCCCAGGTGGTGCAGTCGTCCCAGGCCAGGCAACCCACCAACCTCCTCATAGATCAGGAAGAAGCAAGGGGCCACACCTGCCGGCAGCTCATGGTTTTCCAGCGGCCTGTGATTTGGCCCTACATCTGGTGCCCTTATAAAAGGCAGGTAGGCCACAGCCTGGCATGTGAGGAGGGCGGGGTCAGGCCATCTGATTTCACTCTGAAGGAAATGATAGGATCAGTCACTGTCAAATGGTGCCTGCACGTGGCTCAATCACAAGCAAGAAGCTGGTTGGATTGATCCAGTAATTGGTGTGTGCAACTGACCTAGTTATCAGAGGTCAGCAAAAGATGACCAACCAGGGAGCTTTGAGCTGGGCCTGAAGAGAGAGTGAAAGTCAGCCCTGCTGGGTGGGGAGTGGGGGCTTTGGAAGCCTAGCTGCCAAGGCCCCAGGGCAGGAGCAGAGCCCTTCCAGGAGCCTACAAGGCCAGTGTGGCTAGAGCCCAAGGCGAGGGAGCTGGGGTGGTCGGACAGGCAGGTGGTCCCACCTTCCAGGGACCTGTGTGCCTGGATAAGGGAGCCATGGTGGAGTTGGGGGTTAGGAGCAGAGATGAATGCAGGTTTGAATTTCAGAGCAGCATACCTGGCTACAGCCTAGGGAGCCAGGTAGATGTTGGCATGGCTGGGAGGGCACTGTGCAGCGTCCCTGGGGTGAAAGTGGGACAGGGCCGTGTAGAAGAAATGCACCATGAGAGTGGTCTACAAGAGAACACAGCTTTGCAGAGGTGGTTAAGACATCCACAGGTATTCCAATCCTCATAGCTCCCTCTGTTTTGTATGTACTTGATTTGTAGTTTTCCAAGAAGTGTTAAAAATCTTCCATTATGATTGTGGATTTCCCAGCTTCTCTGTATTTTTGTGGCTTTTTGATTAACACATTTTGAGGCCAATTATTTATATAGCACTTACCAGGTGTCAGGCACTGTCCAAATATGAACTCATTTAATCAATTCTAACAATAGGAGATGGGTTCAGAAAATTATACAGTAAGGGCTTTGAAAAAGCTAATAAAAGTTTATTGATTAACAAGGAAAATTGTTCATGATATATTATAAAATGAAAAAGGCAAGTTATAGTGCAGTTTATACAAGCTGATCCCTTTTTTGGTGAGTGAAAGAAATGTATCTGTGCATAAGAAAATGGTCTAGAAGTGTGCATACCAAAATGATGACATAGATTATATTTGGGAGGTGGAATTATGGGTAATTATAATTTTCTTATTTCTGCTTATATGCATCTTCCATTTTTGATAACAAGGATCTATTCATTTGGTAATGAAAAAATAAAATAAATCATTTGATGATCCTGCTATTCAAATTATGAACTTGAGAAATTGCAAATAAATGGACTGAAAATTCTCTTTGATTAAGAATGAGGTGCTCGGGGGCGCCTGGGTGGCTTAGTCGTTAAGTGTCTGCCTTCGGCTCAGGTCATGATCTCAGGCTCCCCCTGCTAGTGTTCCCTCTCTCACTGTGTCTCTCCCTGTCAAATAAATAAATAGAATCTTAAAAAAAAAAAAAAGAGGTGTTCAATCTAAAGACACAAAGAACTGGGTGCACAGCTTTATGAGGAAGAATTAGAATCCGTCATACCCAGGTAAGGATTGATGAGAAATCCATGGAGTAGAGATGTTCCCTTAGTCCCTGGGGTTCTCAGCCTTCATTTAGCCAGGAGGGCTTGTTACAATACAGAAGGCTGAGCTTCGACCCCAGAATTTCTGATTCTATGGGTGTGGGGTGGTTGGAGAGTTTGCATTTCTAGTAAGTTCCCTACTAATACCCATTTGCTTGTTTGAGAACCACCCACATTCTGGGAGCCCCGGCCATGGCTGGAAGTTAATACAGAATAATATGTTCACATGGTGTGGCTACTCTACAGCTATTATTTGAAAGTTGGAAAGAGCCTGGCTCATAAAACCATGTAGGCCCAGAGCTTTATGAGGAATGTTATTTAGACTTGATTTCACTTTTCTCATGCTATGATCTGCTCAAAGGCTCTTAGTTTTTGAGTCCAGTTTTGGCTAATGGCATTTTTCTTTACAGTCTCCCATTACTCAGAGATCTGGAAATCTCTTAGCATTGTATAGTGCCTAACCAACCCATACATATTTACATTTCCTACTGCCCCATTAGTCTGGGGTCACAGTCCTCCTGTACCTCAGCACTAGTTGCCTGTCCCACCCAGGACAGCTGTAACCAAAAGCCCCTCCGGGCCAGGTAACCTTGGAGGACAGTGACCATGCCCAGAGGACACTTGGTCAACAGTATTGGGAGCCTGGCTTACATGTCCTATGACCTAATGACCTAATGCAGAGGGACATTCAGTCTCTGACCAGTATGGACATTCATCCTAGGAAGTCCTTCTCTGGAAGACCCAGGATGGAGGATACTGGTCTGGCCTTTTTTTTTTTTTTTTTTAATTGAAAGGTTTATTTGCTAGAGTTTAACAAGTTTGAATTTTTTAGGTTTACATATAGTACAAAGCACTCAACATAAACCTAGTAGGTTACGGGCAAAGAATCACAATGGTTTTGGGAAAATCTACTAGATTGTTCTTTATTTTTTCTAAAAATGTTTTATTATAGTGAAATAAACATAACATAAAATTTATCATCTTAATCATTTTAAGTCTACACTTCAGTGGCATTCAGTGCATTCACAGTGTTGTGCATCCCTCACCAATATCCGTCTCTAGAACTTCTTCACTTCCCAAACAAATTCTGTCCCCATTAAACACTAACTCCTCATTCCCCTCTGTCAGGCCCTGGCACGGACCATCCTACTCTCTGTCTCTATGAATTTGACTTAGGTACCTCACATAAGTGGAATCCTACAGTATGTGTCCTTTGGTGACTGGCTTATTTCACTGAGCACCATGTCCTCAGGGTTCACCCATGTGGTAGCATGTGAACGAATTGCCTCCCTTCTTAAGGCTGCATAATATTCCACTGTTTGTGTACACTACCTTTTGCTTATCCATCCAGCTGTCAAAGGACACTTGAGTTGCTTCCACATGTTAGCTATTGTGAATAATGCTGCTTCGAACATGCAAATATTTCTTTGAGATCCTGCTTCCAGTTCTTTTGGGTGTGTACCCAGAAGTGGAATTGCTGGATCATATGGTAATTCTACTCTTGGTTTTTCAAGGCACCTCCATACTGTTTTCCACAGCAACTGTGCCATTTCACATCCCCGCCAGCAGTGTGCAAGGGTTCCAGTTTCTCTATATCATTGTCAACGCCTGTTATCGTCTACTGCTTTGTTTTCTTTGTTCTATAGTAGCCATCCTAATGGGTGTGAGATAGTATTTCACTGTGGTTTTGATTTGCATTTCCCTAATGATTAGTGATGTTGAGCATCTTTTCATGTGCTTTTGGCCATTTGTATATCTTTGTGGGAGAAATGTCTATTTGAGTCCTTTGCCCCTCTTAAAAATCATTTTTGTCATTGTTGAATTGCAGAAATTTTTAATATATTCTGGATAGCAGCCCTTTATTAGATATATGGTTTGCAAATATTCCTCCCACTCCATAGGTTGCCTTTTGATTCTTTTGCTTGTGTCCTTTGATGCATGGAAGTTTTAAATTTTGATATAGTCCACTTTATTTATTTTTGCTTTTGTTGTCCTTCTAAGAAATCATTGCCAAATCCAATGTTACAAAGTTTTCCTTTATGCTTTCTTCTAAGAATTTTGTAATTTTAGGTCTTTGATCCATTTTGAGTCCATTTTGTATATGGTATAAGGTAAGGGTCCAACTTCATTCTTTCGCATGTGGATACCAGTGTTCCCAGCACCATTTGTTTTGAGATACCATAAGGAAGCAAAAAGACAAATCCAGGATGTGGGACCATCTACAGAGCAAATAAGTTGGTTTCTGCAACATGTCATTGGCATGAAACAAAACAAAACAAAACACATGAGTAGGGACTCTCCCAAACAAGAGACATAACAACTACATGTAATGTTTGGACCTTGCTCAGATCCAGATTCCAAAAACTAATTGTGACCAAGACGATTTTGAGACAGCAGGGAAATTTAATTATGGACTATTAGTTTCTACGAAGGAATGATTATAACTTTTGTCAGGCAGGAAAACAGCATGACAAATATGTAGATACAAATTAAGAGACTCTTTTTTTTTTTTTTTTGAGGTATAATTGAAATATAATGTCATCTTAGTTTCAGGTGTACTATAACATAATATTCAATATTTTTGTATATTGTAGGAGTCTTTAACCCAAGCAAGGAGATCATGGGACTGGGGGGCAACATATTTGGAGAAAAGGGGATGGGTTGGGGTAAAGCGTGAGCAGTGGAGATGTCAGGGGTGGTCCCTGACTTCAGCCCTGCACACACACATAATGGGGTCCTACTGTCATGTCAGAAACACTGAGCAGAACCAGATGTGAGGGAGCTATCTTAGCATTGACTTTGGACATGTTCAAAGTGCCTTGAAAATTCTGAAAGCTGCTGAATGCTCCATTGCATGAAGGGTCTGGAGCCCTGAGGAGGGGGATCGCCAGCTGGCTGTGCCCCAGAATCACAAGAAGGCCTGGTGTGAAGGCTGGTCCTGTGACTGAGACCCCAGCTCTATCCTTTACCTGTTCTACCCTCTTCTCGTATCCTGAGACAACTCTGTCTTCAGCAGAACACACTTAATCTTAACATTTTTAATGTGACAATTACTTTTTAAACTTCATTTGGGTGAATATTCTATCAAATTATTCTCCCTTTTCTTTATCCTCTTGCATCAAGAGAAGTGTGGGTTGCCTTGGGCTACCTGCAGCCTCTTCTGAGGAGTGCTTATATTGCCTGGGGCTGGGTACTACAGGCTGGCACCTGCTGATCGGGGGCTGGGCCCTGGTATTTTTGGCGTTGGGGAGCTGGTGTCCACTGCTCATGTCTTTATCATTCTGTGGCTTGTGGTCCAGAGGGCTTCTTAGCCTGAGTCTAGCCACTGCCCACCTATTAGGCCATCAGCTCTTGCACACTCCCTCTGGAGCTCAGGTGACATTGGCTGTTTCCCCAAAGGTGTGTGGGGCTCTGTGAGCCTCCCTCAGCCCTTTCACCCTGATACCACACTGATCAAGGGACAGGGTGTTGGTGCCAGGTAGAATACAGGGTGTCTCTAAGAGGCACGTAGCTTTCTCAACCTACGCAGGTTCTCAGCACCTTGCCCAGTCCCTAGACTGGTAAAGTTGGAAGGAAGGGGATGTCAGTCCCCATTCTGGGTCCCAGGAAGTCTCAGCCTCCCTCCCTTCTTGCCAACCTTGTCCAGCTTCTTTACCCTCTGGGGTTGCATTTGGCAGAAACTCATAAATCTCATCCTTCTTCTTCCCAATGCAGTGGCTTATTATAAAGATCTCTCCATTCAGCACTCCAAGCTTAGCTCACTACTGTTTTTTTAAACTTTTCAATCATTTCAATCTTGAAATGATTATAGATTCACAGGAAGTGCAAAGATAGTACAGAGAGACCCTGTCCCCTTCTCCTGCTGTCCCCCAGTGGTTACATCTTACATAACTGTAGCGTCATATGGAAACCAGGACACTGACTTTGTGTGCCTTTCTAGTTCTGTGTCTCTTACCACGTGTAGATGTCATCAAGACACTGAACTGTCCCTCCCCCATGCTGCCACACCTCCCCTCCCCCCCCAGTCAGCCCCAACTCCCAGGAACCACTAAGTTGTTCTCATCTCTACAATTTCTTGACCCCTACTTATTAAAAATCAGCTTTGGAAGAGCTAAGTGCCTGAATGATCTTCCCTCCATTCTCAGACTGCATCTGTGCTCATTCTTTGTGAACCCAGACAACTCCTTTATTCTCCACTGGATTCTTCTCTTCCCACCAGAGGCTGGGGAGGCCTGAGCATCAATGCATGGAGGGCTACAGGACCCCCAGACCTCCCTGCAAAGAAAATCCTTTGCACAATATTTCAAAGTGCCCTCCCTGAGCCTGCCATCCCAGCACTGCCCTTCTGCATTGTAGTTTGTGGCTCCCAACGGAAACCACACTTTCTTTGCTGGTGATGAAATGCATATGCTTCTCTCCCTCTGCGACACCTCACAGGCTTGGCAGGGCTGTGGTTGGAGCTGCCCAGAAGGAAGACTGCCTTTCTTACCCAGGTGGTACCCTTAGGATTTGCAAAGTGGACTGTGTTTTAAGGCAGAGAATGAAAAATATTTCACATTTGAAGAAAAATCTTCTACCCCTTTACACACAATGCAACTACATAAATAAAACCTCATTTTATTTCTATAAATCTTGTTTGACATTTCCTACTGCTCCAGGAAATAAACACCATTAGCCCATTCTACAGTTTAGGACCATGGAAAACACAGGGACGGTAGAAAAGCCAGTTGAGCTCTAGTGACAAAGCAGATCAGCGGTCACCAGGGGGTGGGGTGGGGGTGGGGGTCTGCTGCAGAGGGGCACAGGGAGACTTTTTGAGGTTATGGAAATATTCTAGACCACAATTACGGTGATTATATGATTGTATGTACTTACCAAAACTCAAACTTTACACTTAAAGTAGATGAACTTTATTCTATGTAAATTACATCTAAAAGTTGATTTTTCTTTTTTCAAAAGACAGTTGGAAGGGACAAGGGAAGGCATCCCAGGAGTGACCAACAGGCCAGGGCAGAGGAACGGTTCAGGGACTGAGGGCACGTGGCATATAGGCCAAGCTGACAGGCAGTGCAGAGAAGCTGCCTTTGTACCTTCTAGTAGGGGACACTTGCAGAGCTTCTTGGCCCCAGGTGATGCAGGCAGGCCCGAACCGAGGGCCCAGAGTGGCGTCCCACAGGACCAGCCCACAGGGTCCTTGGCTTCGAGCAGGATAGAAATCACACGTGAAATGCAGCAAGTGAAGACAGAATTCACTGAAGCGCGTAAATGACAGGTGGAGAATAGCAGTTAGGGTGGGAGATTCAGAAAGGAAAGGAGAATGAGTCCTATTGTCGCTTGTAGCTAAGGGCTTATATTGGAAAGGGGTCCAGTGTACGCGTTCATTGAGGAATCCAGGGTAGGGTTTGATCAAAGGTAAGTGTCAGGTGAACCATAGGTGTTATTTCATAAATTACTGAAGGGAGGGGTATTGATGCCAGCGTCAGCTGAGGTTTGTTTGAAGCTAGTGCGCTAGATTGTGTTTGGAATCTGGCTCTGCTTAGATGTTATTAGGTGTCTGGGGCCTAGGACAAACTCAGAGAATGATTACCTTTCTTGCTTCCCACTTGGAGTGGGAACATAGCTTCTTTGGCTTACTCGGAGGCAAATTACGGAACATGAATAAAATGGGACCTAGCAGAAAAATGGCAGAAATGGGGTCCCTTCAGCTCTGTCTCACAGGTAAACCCTGACATTCATCAACTCCTAGCCAATCTTCTTTCAAAGGCCCAGCAGGAGTCAAACCTCTTAGGTGAGAGGGGAGAGTCCTGGAGGAGAGAGGAGGAAGGAGATGTGGCAAGAGTGGGGCATGGTCAGTGTCGTCTGTGGGGCAGGGCTGGGGCCTGGGGTTTAGGCTGAGGGTATGGAGCAGAAAGCAGTGCTCTGGGCTGGAGGAAGAAGGTCTGTAGGGCAACAATGGGACATGCAGTAGTCCACTTAGAAGGGACGGAATGGAGGTCTGTCCAGGGATGAAACCTCAACAGAGCCTCCAGCCTGCCTTGGGTAGAAGTTGGATTCTCACCCAGGAGAGAAGCTGGAGATTTCCCTGGTCTGTGTACAAGAGGCTGAGATAATTAGATGTTTAAGTCCCAGGCAGGATAAGACCGAAGGCAGCCCCCTAAGATGTTACCTTGCCAGGAGGCAGGGAGACTCCTCTGGGCCTAGATATTAGGAGACCCCATCCGTCTGGACAGAGACTGCCTCCATCATGGTGGAGCATAACCTTGTGTGCAGCCTAGTCCTAATGGTGGCCAGAGTCCATATGAGGACCCAGGTACATCCAATGGCTCCAAAAGAGAGCCCTTCACAACCTAACTGGGGACAGCATGGCCACAAGGAAAGTCACCAGAAGTGTTGAGCATGTGGGGGGTACTGGGAGTGTGAGGTGAAGGAGCTGGAGAGAAGACGGGGGGATGCCAGCAAGCCAGCTCCTCCTATGCTGGGGAAACACCTGGTTCCTCTTCCCTTAGAGCCCTGCTTGTATTGCTGAGAACACAGACACTTGGTGGAGGAAGCCAGGTCCTTGGTGACGAAGGACCCATTGCCGCCCCTCTCCTTCCTAGCAGGATGGGAAAGGGAGCCATGAGCAGTTTCCTTAAAGTCAAACATGCACTTGGCAGGCATTCTTTTCCTCAGTATTTGCCCAAGAGAAATAGACATGCCTGTCCACACAGACTTGCGTGCTAACCTGTGGGCAGCTTTCTTTTAGCCATCATATCCTTCAGCAGGTGAGAGCCCAAATGCATCAGCTGCTGATGGCCGACTCAGGGTCAGCCCTGTGCTGGGTGCTGGCACAACTGTGAGCAAATGGGTGTGGTTCTGGAGGCAGTGGCCCCGGGGTTCCACCCAGGAGAGAGACCCCTGAACAGGCCACAGTGGGAGAGGGTAGCATGCTCTCTGAGGGGGAAGCAGAGGGCCCAAGGGCCCTGATCCAGGCCTGAAAATTAGGGCAGGTGGTTGAGAAGGAAACTTCTGGATGGAGAGATGGAGGCTGCTGGAGCCTTTTGTGAGAGTCAGTATTTGAGGAACAGAGAAGCTTAACTGGCTGGTGGCATGGTGGGAGGGCTGGGGATGGGCTAGAATTAGCTGGGTGTCAAGAGTTTTATTTTATCCTGACAGCAGCAGGGAGGGATTGAATTGGCTTAAGCCAGAAGTGACACAAACAGATTTGTGTTTTAGAAGGAATGCTCTGGCTGAAGGGCAGATAATAGGTTTTAGGAGGTCAAGCATGGCCCCAGGCAGTGCCCTTGGGAGAGGAAGCCATAATCTAGTAGAGAGGTGGTGTGGGTAGCAGGACAGAGAGAAGCAGGGGGATTTCTGAACTACTTTGGAGGTGGAGAGGAGAGAGCCAACAGAGTACTAGGGGTGCTTGCGGTTCTGTGGGGATTGTCGCCAAGGGGCCAAGGACCCTATTTGGCCTGGAGTTTCCACGACCAAAGTGTTTTGGATCTAGCCTTTGATTATCTGCGGTAAGATTTCACCTACAGCCAATATATTGAAATGTGTGTGTAAAACATTAATTTGCTAAGTTTAGTTAAATATATCCGACTTGGTATCCCTGTTTTGGCATGTGTTCATTCTGAGGCACATGAAACTTCCATGTGGAAGTGGCCAAGCTCTCTCAGCCTGTGGGAGGTCCTGATTCCCCCTGAACCCTGGGTGGAGACTGGGGCCTTCGTGGAGGCAGGGCTACTGGCGGTGGGGGTGAGGGGTGCGCATGCAGGAGCCACTCTGTTCTCCAAGACATGCTGAATGCTAGTGTGCACAACACAGCTTTGCGGAAGGGGCCAAGATAGATTTTTTCCAACTTGAATGTGCACATAAACCCCCCGGGGATCTTACTTCACATGGAGATTCTGGCTCTGGAGATCTGTCTGGGATAGGGCTCAAGATGTTGCATTTTTAACCAGCCCTTGGGGGTGTGATATTGCTTGTCTGTGGACCCAGTTTGAATAGCAAGACTGTAGAAGGGAGTTGGGCATGTGGGTCTGCAGCTCAGCAGAGAGATAGAGGCTGAATGGCCTTAAGATGTCACAGATGTTCAGATGCTCATGGGAGCAGATGTGATGCACATGTCACAAAGTCAAGTTCCTAATGGTCCAGGTGAGTAAAAGCAGGCAATAGTAAATTGAGGAGGGAAAAGGCAGCTGTGGACTTGAAGATTACATCTGCAGGCCACTGACAAGGATTGCAACCCAGAATATAGTAAGAACCCTACATATCAATTTAAAAAAGAGATAACCTAGGAGAAATGGGCAAGAGGTTTGAACAGACCCTTCACAGAAGAGGATCTCCAAATGCCAATAGACCTATGGAAAGGTACTCAGCCTTGTGGAATCTAGAAAGACAAAACAAATGAACAAACAAAGAAAAAGCAGAATGAGACCTATAAATACAGAGAACACACTGATGGTTGCCAGGGGGGAGGGGGTGGGGGATGGGCAGATTGGGTGGAGGGTCGTGAGAGGGACAGGCTTCCAGTTTCGGAAAGAATAAGTCCCAGGTATAAAAGGTAGAGCCTAAGGACTATAGTCAACAATATTGTAACAGTGCTGTACGATGACATATGGCAGCTAATACTTGCGGTGAGCACAGCATAACGTATAGAGTTTTTGAATCACTGTGTTGTACACCTGAAGCTAATGTAACATTGTGTGTCAACTGTACTCAAATAAAATAAAAAATTTTAAGGTGCTCAGCCTTGTTAGTAATTGTGAAAATGCAAATTAAAATCACAGTGAAATGCCACCATCTACCCACTCACATGGCTAACATCACAGAGTCTGACAATGCCAAAAGCTGAGGCAGCTGCAGAGCAAGCAGAGTTCCTTACATGCTCACACATGGGTGGGAGTGCAGCTAGGGACACTTGTTTTGGAGGATTGTTTGGTATTAAAAATAAAGTAGAAGCTGTGGTACCCAGTGATCCAGCTATTCCACTCCTACTTATATACCTTATAGTTCTATGCCATAAAGCCACTGGGACTAGTGGTGACTATGGCAAATAGGAAAACACATGATCTCATTCTGTTAGCTGCACTAATAATTTTTAAAACAGTGGGATATTATTTTTCAATTATCTGATTTGTCAGATACTAAAGTATGGATAATCAACTTTAGGGCAAAAGTGGTCATCCTATGTTAGCATCATCACAAGTCGGTACATCTTTTTGGAGGGCAATGGACACTGGGGAGCAGAATCTGGCCTGGGATCTGGAGGGGGATCTGCAAGCACCAACAATTCCACTTCTACGACTGAGGCATACCCATAGGAGGAAGAGGAAATGACTTAGGCAGGTGACTCTGGGCTTCCCTGTTCTGTGCTTACAGCCTGTTTTAGGGTATTCATGGATTTCCATTCTTCTCATGTACATCTGAGGACTGACTGGCAAAGTTCTAGGAAAAGTCCTTGTGTGATATGGATTGTAATTGCATTGAACACCTGACTTACTTTGGGGGGTGATGACATTTCATGGCACCCCTCAGGCCCACTTTGTCTCTCCACTTGTTCCAGACTTCTGTATTGTTCCTTCTAGGGATTTTGTCATCTGCTGCCTAAGTCCCATCTTTGGTTATGTTTATTTCTGGGTATATCATAGGTTGATTGCTGTCGTAAACAAAATTTTAAAAAAGAAGATTTTTTTTTTTCAATTTCTAATTGGTTATGACTGGTCTTTAGGATAGTTGATCTTGTGCCTTATTAGTGCTTATCATATGCATTCAAAGTTCCTTACATGCACTAAGTCAATTAATAGTCTTAATGACCCTATGAGGTCCATACAAATAGTATCTCTCATTTATAGCTATGAAAAAGAGGCCAGAGAAAGGTTATTTCTTTGTAAAATCTCTTAGATTTTTGAATAGATGATTCTGTTGCCTATAAACAACAAGATAACAATGACAGTTATCTCTCTCCCTTTCCAAAATGTATGTTTATTCTTTTTTCTTATTTACTTGCATTGGCTAGAGCTTATATTGACAGGGACAGCACACATCCTTGCCTACCTTCTCACTTTCGTGGAAATTCTCCTCTTCTCCTGGTAAGATATTTGCTGCAGATTTTTAGTCAATAAAAAGTTCTATTCAGGGGCACCTGGGTGGCTCAGTCTTTGGGTGTCTGCCTTCGGCTCAGGTCATGATCCCAGGGTGCTGGGATCAAGCCCCGCATCGGGCTCCTTGCTCGGTGGGAGGCCTGTTTCTCCCTCTCCCACTCCCCCTGCTTGTGTTTCCTCTCTCGCTGTGTCTCTCTCTGTCAAATAAATAAATAAAATCTTAAAAAAAAAAGTTCTATTCAATTAAAGAAGATAGTATCTACACCTGGTTCACTAAGAATGTTTACTATGAATTAGTTTTGAATTTCATCAAATGCTTTTTTAGCATCTATTGAGAGGAACAGATGGTTTTTCTCCTTTAGTCTGCTAATGAAGTGAATAACATTGATGACTTTTCTAATGTTAAATTATCCTTAAATTCCTGGACTAAACCCTACTTGGCATTTTCTTTTAATGCACTGCTGGCTTTGACTTGCTAATATTTTATTTGGGATTATTTCCATCTGTTTATGTATGAGATTGGCTGTAACTTAACTTTCTTATAGTGTCCTTGACTGGGTTTAAATCAGGTTTGTGCTTATTTTAGAAATGACTCAGCTGTAAGTAACAGATAAACAAATATAAAACTTTTCAACAGTGTCCATGACAAGCAGCGTAGAGGGTAGGTGGCTGTTGACCTTCCTTCAGTTACTCAACCAGATCTGGGCCTTCATTCTGCAGTGTCTTGGCTTTTCAGCCATGGCTGCAAGATGGCCATCTCAGCTTCAGGATTCCTGTCCATGGGGGATGGTGGCACCAGATGGCCTCCTCCTTCCATCAAGAAAATAAGAACTTTCCCTGAGGCTCCCAGGAAATATCTGTTTGTGTTTCATTGGCCAGAACTGTCATATGGGAACCTCTAACTGCAAGGAAGACTGAGAAAGTATTTCTTTCTTTCTTTTTTTTTTTTTTTTTTGGCCTCTCTTGGTAGAGTTTGATGAAAGTGGAGGGGTTTGGGGCAAGTGTTTGGTTAGTCACTTGACGAAGAATTGGTCACAGCCTACTGTGAGTGGTGCTCCATGTTTCCATGTTCCAAAATTAGTTGCATGAAATGACTTGGTCAAATTCATGCACAAATATTTTACATGTTGATCTTGGCTCCACTTTTAGTTTACTTTAAGCTGATTGAGCTCTCTTAATTGTCTACTTTTTCTTGGTTGGATTTTTGATTATACAGATTTTCCTAGAGTGTTGTCCATCTCATTAAGCATTTAAAATGTAATGATAGTAATTGTTCATGACACATTCTTATCATATTAAAAAAAATATTCTCTTTCCTTGAAGTTAAATTCCATTTTTCTCCTGATGAGAATCTGCATCTCCCTCTGCATGCTCTCTCTCTTACAAAGATTGGCCAATGGCCAGTTTTGTGAGTCTGTTGAAAGAACAAACTTCAGTTTTATGGATAAACACTAATGTAATAAAAAATACAAAAGTAATCTCTCCTTTTATTAATTATTTTCTTCCTTTTTTGGCTATTTGTGTTGTTCCTATTCTAGGGTTTGGGGTCCATGCCTTCATGTATCTATTTTCTTTTTTATTATGAAATGTCTCAAAACACTGAAAAGTGATGAGAACAAAATAATGAATATTCATGTACTTACCACTATAATTTGGCGAATTTAACAAACTTAGTATTATGCCACAGTTTGAGATTTTTTTAAAGATAAATTACATTTGAACTCTTTTTTCTCCTCTGGAATCCCTTTTTTCTCTGTCCCCCTCTGATCTGGCATTCAGTTCTTTCTTGTTTTATTGTAGTAAAATACACATAGTATAAAATTTACTGTCTTAACTGGTTTTTTTTTTTAAGATTTTTTTTAAAAATTTATTTGACAGAGAGAGACACGGCGAGAGAGGGAACACAAGCAGGGGGAGTGGGAGAGGGAGAAGCAGGCCTCCCACTGAGCAGGGAACCCAATGCAGGGCTCGATCCCAGGACCCTGGGATCATGACCTGAGCCGAAGGCAGACGCTTAACGACTGAGCCACCCAGGCTGCCCCGTCTTAACTGTTTTTAAGAGTGAAGTTCAGTGGCACTAAGTACATTCACACTGTTCTGGAACCATTACCGCCATCTCCAGAACCATTTCATCTTCCCAAACTGAAACTCTGTCCCCATTAAACACAAACTCCCCATTCTTCTCCCCCAGCCCCTGGCAGCCACCATCCTGCTTTCTGTCTCTGTGAATGTGATGACTCTAGGGACCTCGTATAAGTGGGATCCGACAGTATTTGTCTTTTTGTGACTGGCTTATTTCACTTAATATAATGTCCTCAAGGCTCATCCACATTGTAGCATGTGACAGAATTTCCTTCCTTTTCAAGCCTGAATAATATTCCATTGTCTGGATAGACCACATTTTGCTAATCCATTCATCCAACATGGACACGTGGATTGCTTCCATGCTTTAACTGTTATGAACAGCTGCTGTGAACATGGGTTGTACAAATATCTTTTCAAGACCCTGGTTTCAGTTTTTTTTGTGTATATATCCAGAAGTGGAATTGTTGGATCATATGATGATTCTGGTTTTTTTAAAGATTTTATTTATTTATTTATTTATTTATTTATTTATTTATTTACTTGACAGAGAGCGAGAGCAAGAACAAGCGGGGGGGGGGGGCGTGGAGCAAGATGGTGGAGGAGTAGGAGACCTGGATTTCGTCTCCTCTCAGGAATTCAGCTGGATAGGGATCAAACCATTCTGAACACCTACAAACCCAACAGGAGATCGAAGAAAAGAATAGCAACAACTCTGAACAGAAATGCGACCACTTTCTGGAAGGTAGGACGTGCGGAGAAGTGAATCCGAGGCGATATTCGGGAGGATAGACGGCGGGGGAGGGGCCTCCATAGGCCACTTCTGGCAAGTGATAGAGCCGCGGAGCACAGAATCGGAACTTTTAAAAGTCTACTCCACTGAGGGACGTCACTCCAGTGGCTAAGTGGAGGGTGGAACCCTCATGGGACAGTGTGGTCTCAGGACGCTCGGGGTCACAGAAAGAACAGGGGTGCCTGAGTGCGCCAGAGCTCCCAGGTATCGGAGCAGGGAAGCCAGCTGCAGAGATGGAGCCCAGGCGCGGGCTCTCAGCTAGGGGTTGCCATAAACCGTGATCCGCGGCACAGTCAGGCCACTGCTCCTCCAGCAGGGACCCAACAAGCAGCAGATCCAGGGAGACTCCCCTTCCTCCCCTGGGAGGAGCAGTGCGGGAGCGCACCGCAGGGATCTGCTGGGTTTGGAGACTCCACACGGGGTCGGGGGCTAGAGATAGAAACTCTCGGTCACAGGCCGAGTGAGCACGGAGTGCGGCCGGAGACCGGGGAGACGGGAGTGACTGACTGATTTTCTCTGGGGGCACACTGAGGAGTGGGGCCCCGAGTTCTCAGCTCCTCCGGGGTGGAGATTGGGAGGCCGCCATTTTCACTCTCCACCTCCAAAGCTGTACGGAAAGCTCACAGGGAACAAAAGCTCCAGAGAGCAACCCGAGCAGATTACTTAGCCTGGACGGGGCAAGGGCAGGGCAATTCTGCCTCCAGCAAAGACATTTGGAAACCACGGCAACAGGCCCCTTCCCCAGAAGATCAGTGAGAACAGCCAGCCAAGACCAAGTTTACCGATCAATGAGAACGGCAGAACTCCAGCGCTAGGGGAATACTGCACATAGAATTCATGGCTTTTTTTTACCATGATTCTTTAGTCTTTCAAAGTTAATTTTTTTTAACTGGTTTTTTTTTTTGAAATTTTCTTTTTCCCTTTTTCAACCAACATCTTATCAATCCCTTTTTTTAAAAACATTTTTATTTTTCATTTTCAGAGTCATATTCTATCCCTTCATAGTAGTTACCCATATTTTTGGCATATATATATAAGTTGTTCTCTCTTTGAAATTTTGAGATAGTTTCTTCTAACAGATCAAAATATACCCTAAATCTCTAGTGTATGGTTTTTTTTCTACTCCCCTGCCTGATCACATTCTCTCCCTTTTTTTTCTTTTCTTTTTTTTAAATCCTCTTCTTTCTTTTTTCAAACAACTTCTCATCAATTCCTTTTATAAAATTTTTTATAATTTCCATCTTTACAGTCATATTCCATCCCTTCAACATATCAACCCTTATTTTTGTACATATATAAGTTTTTCTTTCTTTAAAATTTTGGGAGGCACTTTCTTCTAACAGACCAAAATACACCCAAAATCTAGTGTGTGGCACTGATCTATATACCAGCCTGATCATATTTGATCACGTTCTGTTTTTTTGTTTTGTTTTGTTCTGTTTTTGTTTGTTTTTATCTTTATCTTTATCTTTATCTTTTTTTTTTCTTTTTCTTTTTTCTCTCTTTCACTTTCTTTTCCCACTGCTTCAGGTCTTTTCTGATTTGTTTAGAGTATACTTTCTGGGAACGTTGTTACCCTGTTAGCATTTTGTTCTCTCATTCATCTATTATCCTCTGGACAAAATGAAAAGATGGAAAAAATCACCTCAACAAAAAGAACAAGAGGTAGTACCGACTGCCAGGGACCTACTCAATATGGACATTAGTACGATGTCGGATCTAGAGTTCAGAATCATCACTTTAAAGATACTAGCTGGGCTTGAAAAAAGCATAGAAGTTATTAGAGAAACCTTTTCTGGAGAAGTAATAGAACTAAAATCTAACCAAGTAGAAATCAAAAAGGCTATTAATGAGGTGCAATCAAATATGGGGGCACTAACCACTAGGATAAATGAGGCAGAAGAGAGAATCAGTGATATAGAAGACCAAATGATGGAAAATAAAGAAGCTGAGAAAAAGAGAGATAAACAACTACTGGATCACGAGGGCAGAATTCAAGAGATAAGTGATACCATAAGACAAAACAACATTAGAATAATTGGGATCCCAGAAGAAGAAGAAAGAGAGAGAGGGGCAGAAGGTATAATGGATCAAATTATAGCAGAGAACTTCCCTAATTTGGGGAAGGAAACAGGCATCAAAATCCAGGAAGCACAGAGAACCCCTCTCAAAATCAATAAAAATAGGTCAACACCCCGACATCTAATAGTAAAACATACGAGTCTCAGAGACAAAGAGAAAATCCTGAAAGCAGCTTGGGAAAAGAGATATGTCACCTACAATGGTAGAAACATTAGATTGGCAACAGACCTATCCACAGAGACCTGGCAGGCCAGAAAGGACTGGCAGGATATATTCAGAGCACTAAATGAGAAAAATATGCAGCCAAGAATACTGTATCCAGCTAGGCTGTCATTGAAAACAGAAGGAGAGATAAAAAGCTTCCAGGACAAATAAAAACTAAAGGAATTTGCAAACACGAAACCAGCCCTACAAGAAATCTTGAAAGGGGTCCTCTAAGCAAAGAGAGAGCCTAAAAGCAACATAAACCAGAAAGGAACACAGACAATATACGATAACAGTCACCTTACAGGCAATACAATGGCACTAAATTCCTATCTTTCAATAGTTACCCTGAATGTAAATGGGCTAAATGCCCCAATCAAAAGACACAGGCTATCAGATTGGATTAAAAAACAAGACCCATCGATATGCTGTCTGCAAGAGACTCATTTGAGACCCAAAGACACCCCCAGATTGAAAGTGAGGGGGTGGAAAACCATTTGCCATGCTAATGGACACCAAAAGAAAGCTGGGGTGGCAATCCTATATCAGACAAATTAGATTTTAAACCAAAGACTGTAATGAGATGAGGAAGGACACTATATCCTACTTAAAGGGTCTATCCAACAAGAAGATCTAACAATTGTAAATATCTATGCCCCTAACATGGGAGCAGCCAATTATATAAGCCAATTAATAACAAAAGCAAAGAAACACATTGACAACAATACAATAATAGTGGGGGACTTTAACATCCCCCTCACTGAAATGGACAGATCGTCTAAGCAAAAGATCAACAAGGAAATAAAGACTTTAAATGACACACTGGACCAAATGGACTTCACAGACATATTCAGAACATTCCATCCCAAAGCAATGGAATACACATTCTTCTCTAGTGCCCATGGAACATTCTCCAGAATCGATCACATCCTAGGTCATAAATCAGGTCTCAACCAGTACCAAAAGATTGGGATCATTCCCTGCCTATTTTCAGACCACAATGCTTTGAAACTAGAACTCAATCACAAGAGGAAAGTTGGAAAGAACTCAAATACATGGAGGCTAAAGAGCATCCTACTAAAGAATGAATGGGTCAACCAGGAAATTAAAAGAGAATTTAAAAAATTCATGGAAACCAATGAAAATGAAAACACAACTGTTCAAAATCTTTGGGATGCAGCAAAGGCAGTCCTAAGAGGAAAGTATATAGCAATACAAGCCTTTCTCAAGTAACAAGAAAGGTCTCAAGTACACAACCTAACCCTATACCTAAAGGAGCTGGAGAAAGAACAGCAAATAAAGCCTAAACCCAGCAGGAGAAGAGAAATAATAACGATCAGAGCAGAAATCAATGAAATAGAAACTAAAAGAACAGTAGAACAGATCAACGAAACTAGGAACTGGTTCTTTGAAAGAATTAACAAGATTGATAAACCCCTGGCCAGACTTATCAAAAAGAAAAGAGAAATCACCCAAATCAACAAAATCATGAATGAAAGAGGAGAGATCACAACCAACACCAAAGAAATACAAACAATTATAAGAACATATTATGAGCAACTCTATGCCAGCAAATTAGATAACCTGGAAGAAATGGATGCATTCCTAGAGATGTATCAACTACCAAAACTGAACCAGGAAGAAATAGAAAACCTGAACAGACCCATAACCACTAAGGAAATTGAAGCAGTCATCAAAAATCTCCCAAAAAACAAAAGCCCAGGGCCAGATGGCTTCCCAGGGGAATTCTACCAAACATTTCAAGAAGAATTAACACCTACTCTTCTGAAACTGTTCCAAAAAATAGAAATGGAAGGAAAACTTCCAAACTCATTTTATGAGGCCACCATTACCTTGATCCCAAAACCAGACAAAGACCCCATTAAAAAGGAGAATTACAGACCAATATCCCTGATGAACATGGATGCAAAAATTCTCACCAAAATACTAGCCTATAGGATCCCACAGTACATTAAAAGGATTATTCACCACGACCAAGTGGGATTTATCCCTGGGCTGCAAGGTTGGTTCAACATCTTCAAATCAATCAATGTGATACAGTACATTAACAAAAGAAAGAACAAGAATCATATGATCCTCTCAATAGATGCAGAAAAAGCATTTGGCAAAGTACAGCATCCTTTCCTGATCAAAACTCTTCAGAGTATAGGCATAGAGAGTACATACCTCAATATCATAAAAGCCATCTATGAAAAACCTACAGTGAATATCATTCTCAATGGGGAAAAACTGAGAGCTTTCCCCCTAAGGTCAGGAACGCCGCAGGGATGTCCACTATCACCACTGCTATTCAACATAGTACTAGAAGTCCTAGCCACAGCAATCAGACAACAAAAAGAAATAAAAGGCATCCAAATCGGCAAAGAAGAAGTCAAACTCTCGCTCTTTGCAGATGGTATGATACTTTATGTGGAAAACCCCAAAGACTCCACCCCAAAACTGCTAGAACTCATACAGGAATTCAGTAAAGTAGCAGGATATAAAATCAATGCACAAAAGTCAGTGGCATTCCTATACACCAACAACAAGACAGAAGAAAGAGAAATTAAGGAGTCGATCCCATTTACAATTGCACCCAAAACCATAAGATACCTAGGAATAAATCTAACCAAAGAGGCAAAAGATCTGTACTCAGAAAACTATAAAATACTCATGAAAGAAATTGAGGAAGACACAAAGAAATGGAAAACGTTCCATGCTCATGGACTGGAAGAACAAATATTGTGAAGATGTCAATGCTACCTAGAGCAATCTACACATTCAATGCAATCCCCATCAAAATACCATCCACTTTTTTCAAAGAAATGGAACAAATAATCCTGAAATTTGTATGGAACCAGAAAAGACCCCGAATAGCCAGAGGAATGTTGAAAAGGAAAAGCAAAGCTGGCGGCATCACAATTCCGGACTTCCAGCTCTATTACAAAGCTGTCATCATCAAGACAGTATGGTACTGGCACAAAAACAGACACATAGATCAATGGAACAGAATAGAGAGCCCAGAAATGGACCCTCAACTCTATGGTCAACTAATCTTTGACAAAGCAGGACAGAATGTCCAATGGAAAAAAGACCGTCTCTTCAACAAATGGTGTTGGGAGAATTGGACAGCCACATGCAGAAGAATGAAACTGGACCATTTCCTTACACCACACACAAAAATAGACTCCAAATGGTTGAAAGACCTCAATGTGAGACAGGAGTCCATCAAAATCCTAAAGGAGAACACAGGCAGCAATGTCTTCAACCTCAGCTGCAGCAACTTCTTCCTAGAAACATCGCCAAAGGCAAGGGAAGCAAGGGCAAAAATGAACTATTGGGACTTCATCAAGATAAAAAGCTTTGCAAAGCAAAGGAAACAGTCAACAAAACCAAAAGACAACCGACAGAATGGGAGAAGATATTTGCAAATGACATATCAGATAAAGGGCTAGTATCCAAAATCTATAAAGAACTTATCAAACTCAACACCAAAGAACAAAGAATCCAATCAAGAAATGGGCAGAAGACATGAACAGACATTTTTCCAAAGAAGACATCCAAATGGCCAACAGACACATGAAAAAGTGCTCAACATTGCTTGGCATCAGGGAAATCCAAATCAAAACCTCAATGAGATACCACCTCACACCAGTCAGAATGGCTAAAATTAACAAGTCAGGAAACAATAGATGTTGGCGGGGTTGCGGAGAAAGGGGTACCCTCCTACACTGTTGGTGGGAATGCAAGCTGGTGCAGCCACTCTGGAAAACAGTATGGAGGTTCCTCAAAAAGTTGAAAATAGAGCTTCCATACGATCCAGCAATTGCACTACTGGGTATTTACCCCAAAGATACAAAAGTAGGGATCAGAAAGGGTACGTGCACCTCAATGTTTATAGCAGCAATGTCCACAATAGCCAAACTGTGGAAAGAGCCAAGATGTCCATCGACAGATGAATGGATAAAGAAGAAGTGGTATATATATACAATGGAATATTATGCAGCCATCAAAAGGAATGAGATCTTGCCATTTGCAACGACATGGATGGAACTGGAGGGTATTATGCTGAGCGAAATAAGTCAGAGAAAGATATGTATCATATGACCTCACTGATATGAGGAATTCTTAATCTCAGGAAACAAACTGAGGGTTGCTGGAGTGGGGGGTGGGGTGGGAGGGATGGGGTGACTGGGTGATAGACACTGGGGAGGGTATGTGCTCTGGTAAGCGCTGTGAATTGTGCAAGACTGTTGAATCTCAGATCTGTACCTCTGAAACAAATAATGCAATATATGTTAAGGAAAAAAAAAAAAAGAAGATGAAGATAGCAGGAGGGGAAGAATGAAGGGGGGGAAATCAGAGGGGTAGACGAACCATGAGAGACGATGGACTCTGAAAAACAAACTGAGGGTTCTAGAGGGGAGGGGGGTGGGAGGATGGGTTAGCCTGGTGATGGGTATTGAGGAGGGCATGTTCTGCATGAAGCACTGGGTGTTATGTACAAACAATGAATCATGGAACACTACATCTAAAACTAATGATGTATTGTATGGGGATTAACATAACAATAAAAAAATTAACCCCCCCCCAAAAAAAAAACAAGCAGGGGGAGTGGAAGGCAGAGGGAGAGGGAGAAGCAGGCTTCCCGCTGAGCAGAGGGCCCGAGGTGGGGTTCGATCCCAGGACCCTGGGATCATGACCTGAGCTGCAGGCAGCCGTTTCACTGACTAAGCCACCAAGGCGCCCTGATGATTTTATTTTTTATATTTGAAGGAACCACCATAGAGTCATCCCCAGTGGCTGTACCATTTTATATTCCCACCAGCAGTGCACAGGGTTCTAATTTTTCCACATCCTTGCCAGCACTTACTGTTTTTACTTTTTTGATAGTAACCATGCTAACAGGCCTGAGCAGGGATTTCATTGTAGTTTCAATTTGCATTTCCTTAATCATTAGTGATGCTAAGCATCTTTTTGTGTGTTTATTGACCATTTGCTTATCTTCTTCGGAGAAAAGTCTGTTCAAGCCCTTTATGTATTTTTGAATTAGGATTTTTGTGGTTGTGTTTTAGGAGTTCTCTATATGTTCTGGATATTAACCCTTAGTAGATATATGATTCGTAAATATTTTCTTTCATTCTGTGGGCCACTCAGTTTTATACTTTTACTAAATATGTTGTGTCCATAAACAATATGTAGAATTGTTTTGCATGCATTAAAACTCTAGATCATCACACTGTAAATCTTGTTTTGTAACTAGCTGTTTTCCACCAGCATTAGGTTTTTGAGATACATCGATGTTGAAATACTTCATTTTCACTGCCATATGAAAATGCCACAATTTGTGATTTGTGTAATCCCTTTCCTGTTGATGGACATTTAGGTTGCTCCAATTTCCTTACTGTTATTTCTTACCATTCCAAGGAGTGAGCATCCTTGGATATCCATCCTCTGACACATGTAAGAGGTTCTCCAGGCTGATCCCTAGGAGTGGCATTTCTGGGTCAGGGGACGTATGCACCTTTCATGTAGTAGATGATGCCAAACTGTTCTCCAAGGCAGCTATGCCAGTTTGTGCTCCCCACCCCCAGTGCCAGCAGAGTACAAGAGTTCCCATCACCCCACATTCCCACCAACAGTTATTTCTTGCCACACTTTATATTCTTTGCTAAGCAATGGGTATGGAATAACATCTCATTATTGCTTTAATATGTGTTTCCTGATTTGTAATGAGCTTTATTATGTTTTCGTGTTTCTCATTTAGATTTATTCTTCTCTGAATTGCCTGTTCATATTCTTTGCTCATGTTTCCAT
Source organism: Mirounga leonina (assembly GCF_011800145.1). Lineage (NCBI taxonomy): Eukaryota > Metazoa > Chordata > Mammalia > Carnivora > Phocidae > Mirounga > Mirounga leonina. The sequence goes on from NW_023270855.1 coordinate 1,312,235, forward strand.
CCAGATTTTTGTCCTTGTCTTACTGATTTGTAGGAGCAGTTTTTATAGGCTAGGTACAAATTCTCCATGAGTCCTATGCATTGCACACATCTCCCTTCTGTCTCTTCACTTTGTTGGTGGTGTCTTTTATCATCTAAAAGCTTTAATTTTAATGCAACAAAATTCATCTTATTCTTTATGCCTTGTTTAAGAACTTCTTCCCTACCCTAACATCATCTGAGGTATTTTCCAACATTTTTCCCTAATGTTAAATATATTGCTTTTAAAATTTAAGCACTTAATCCATTTGGAATTTATTCTTGCCCACACTATGACATAAAGCTTTAAAGCTTCCATGTAAATGACCAGTTTCCCAGCACTGTTTCTGTGGCAGTCTGTTGCTTCACCAGCAATTTGTTACAGCCTCTCTGTGTTATACCAGTTTTCTCATATGAGTTCGGGGCCATGTTTGGCACTGTCTATGCTATTTCATTGATTTTTTAAAAAACTACTCTGGTACCAATCTGTCTTTAATTTACCATAACTTTCTAATAAGTCTACATATTTGGTAGAGAGTGTCTGCCCCCATCTTATTGACTTTCATGGACTTTTACACTTCCATAGGAATTTTTAGGTTTGTTTTTGTCATATGCTATTGTCATATGCTATCTGGCATTTTTGCTTTTGTGGTTGGAAGCTTGTCTATTATTATATTTCCTTTCTGATTCCTGCTGATATTTAGAAAAGTTTTGGATTTTTGCCTATTGACTCTGGAACTGGCTACCTTATTAAAACTATTTTTCAAGTCCAATCTATTTTCATGAGGGTTTGGGTAGGAGAAATACTACTGCAAATAATTATAATAGCAGCTAATAATTAGTGAATGCTGAGGACTTGCCAGGAATCTTTCATTTAGGCCTCACAAGAACCCCAAACCGGGTCCTGCTACTGTCCCCATTTTACAGGTGAGGAAATGGAGGCAGAACACAGCTAAGTGATTTTCCAAGGTCACCAGTTAGTAAAATGGTGATGCTGGCAGTCAGCCTCCAGGCTTATGAGTCAGCCACCCATCCCACTGTCTCCCCCAAATTAGAGCTTTGCTTCTTACTTTTAATATTTCTATTTTTTAAAGGATTTTATTTATTTATTTGAGAGAGAGAGAGCAAGTGAGCAAGAGAGCACAAGCAGGGTGAAGGGCAGAGGGAGAAGCAGACTCCCCACTGAGCAGGGGGCCCATGTGGGACTCGATCCCAGGACCCTGGGATCATGACCTGAGCTGAAGGCAGACTTAATCGACTGATCTACCCAGGCACCCTAATATTTCGATTTTTTCTTATATTACTGAACCATGTTTTCTTTCAGTAAATGCCTTTATCTCTTACTTTGCAGGGAATACAGAAGCTCTTATAAGCCCTTGAAGGGTTTTTTCCCCTGCCACCAACGCTGACACCACCTGGTGTCCAACAACTCAATTCTGACACCAACCACCTGGAGTTGGCACCAGACTCCACAGGTTGAAGTGTCAGTCTCACTAGACTCCCCCACATCAAATGCCAGCCACAAATGGGGTTTCCAAGCCACTCACACTTCTGCCTGGCTGACTACAAATTTGGGGGTTCCCATGACCCATCCCCTGAGATTTGATAATTCCCTAGAATGACTCACAGGACTCAGGAAAGTGCTTTACTGACTAGCTTATCTGTTTACCATAAAGAATATGACTCAAGAACAGCCAAATGGAAGATATGAATAGAGCAAGGGATGAGGGAGGTGTTTGGAGCTCCTGTGACCATTCTGGGCACACCACCCTCACAGCACCTCCACATATTCCCCAGCACAATGCTCTCCAAACCCCTTCACTTAAGGTTTTTATGGATGTCCCACTACGTAGGCTTGATTGACTAAATCATTGCCCAGAGTGATTAGCTCAATCTCTAGCCCTTGTCCCCTCCCCAGAATTCAGGGGCTGAGGCTGAAAGTCCCAACACTCTCTAATAACAACTTGGTCTTTCTGGAGACGAAGCTCCATCCTGAAGCTCTCTAGGAGCCTCTGCAAAGAGTCAGCTCATTCACACACAAAAGACACTCCTATCACTCAGGAGATCCCAAAGCATGTAGGAGCTTGATGCCAGGACCTGGGGACAAAGTTATTTTACCACAGTCTTTCAATGTCCCACTGACATAATACACAGACTTACCGTGGTCACATATTTAGTCCCCCTTTCCTCCTGTTACAACAGGCACAGAGTTCTTTCACCAACCTCAAACTAATTTTTCTACTTGTGCTTTAATTTTATCATGATTAATTTATACAACAGAACACTCTACTTAATGCAGGAAGTTTTAGACACATTCTCTCTCTCTCTCTCTCTCTCTCTCTTTTTAAGAGAGAGAGAAAGGAAAGAGTGTGTGTGGGGTTGGGGGGACAGAGGGAGAGGGAGAGAGAGAATTTTAAGAGACTCCACACCCAGCCTGGGGCCCGATGTGGGCCCAATCTCATGACCCCGAGATCATGACCTGAACCAAAATCAAGAGTCAGACACTTAACCGACTGAGCCACCCAGGAGCCCCTAGACACATTCTCTTAATGACATAGTATATATATGTATTATATGTCATTTGTATATATGACATTTTATACATATGCCACATAAAAATACAAACCTTGAAATCTAATAATTCACCCAGATTAGTGGATACAAGATCCACTTAGAAAACCCAGCAGCATTTCTGCACACCATTGAGAAAATATAATAACTCTAATAAATTAGGTATTTTTCGTAAGAGCAACAGAATGTACAGCATCTAGGAATTGCCTTAGTAAGGAACACATAAAATCCATGGGGAAAAGAATTGGAAGCAGAGTCTCGAAGAGACATTTGTACACCGTGTTCCCTGCAGCATTATTCACAAGAGACAGAAGGTGGAAGCAACCCAAATGTCTATTGACAAATGAGTGGATAAACTCAAAATGTGGTCTATGCAGACAATGGAATATTATTTTGTCTTTAAAAAGAAGGAAATTCTGTCACATGCTACAACATGGGTGAACCCTGAGGACATGGTGCTCAGTGAGATAAGCCAGCCACCAAAGGACAAGCACCATATGATCCCACATTCATGAGGTACTTAGAGTCATCAAACTCACAGAGAGAGAAGGTAGGACAGTGGGTGCCAGGGGCTGGGGGGGGGGGTTATTATTGAATAATATAACACAGTTTCAGTTTCACAAGAGGAGGAGATCTCCGACAATGATGGTGGGGTTGGTCACACAGCATTATGAATACATTGATATCACTGCGCTGAGTACTGAAATAGGGTTAAGAGGATTAGTTTTATGTCATGCGTATTTTCTTTTACCACAATAAAAAAAGTTAAAGGAAAAAAAAAACACTCCACGGGGAAATTTTTTAAGTGAGATGTTTTAAAAAGACCTGAAAAAATCGAAAGAATTTAGTGGTCCTGAATGGGGGTGACTTAATATTATAAAGATGTCAAGTATCCCCCAACTAACCTACAAATAAAATGCCATCCCCTTTTGTAGATGGTGGCAGCAGCTGTCTAGTCTTACTTTTCTCTGTATTCACCATATACAGAGGTAGCTTCTGGAAGGATTAAGAACCTAAAAGTGAAAGATAAAACCAGAGGTGAAGCGATAAATGAGGGAGAGCTGTTGGGGCGGGGGCGGGGTGGGGAGGAGAGGCAGGACTCCTTGAACACAACCCCCAAAGTAACAATCACAAAGCAGAATGGATGGATTTGTGCACATCAAAATCAAGGATTTGTGCTCAACAAAGGGTACTTGGGACAAAGTTAGCAGGCAGGTGATAGACTGGAACAAGGCATTTGCATGTCTAAAATTGAAAAAGGACTAATATTTAGTGTAATGTGTGCTGATAGAGATCTATTCCTGTAAATCAACAAGTAAAAGACTCAGCTCTTTTAAGAAAGCAGGCTAAAGGATTAAAATAGGGAAAAAGAAAAAGAAACTTCAAAGGCTCACAAACATGTGAGCAGAATGCCTTATTTATTGAAAAATGTAAAATAAAACTATAGTGGCTCATTTTAGCTCGTCAGGTTGGCAAAATCAAAAGGTGTTGGTGGTGTCTCTTGGCTGGGATGATGCAGCTGTTGTGGACCAAGGGGGTGCTTCTTTGAATTCAGTGCACACCAACCCTGAAGACCCAGCGGTCTTGGGCAAGATCTTCCACTGCCATGGGGTGTGAGGAGCCTGAAGCAACCAGCGGGTCCATCTGGAAACAACTGGATAAGAAAACCAGCAGGTGCACACCACAGAATAGATCATTCACGAGGCAGGCACTGCTGCATCAGGAAGCATCCTAAAAGAGCACGGAGTAAAAAATGTCAACCCAAACGTTCTCTAGAGCTCGTTACTCGGTGTGGACCTCAGACCAGGACCCGAAGCCTGTTAGAAATTCAGAATCTCAAACCCCACCCAGACCCGGTTAATCAGAAGCTGCCTTTAAACCAGACCCCCAGGGTTAAGTGAACACACGAGGGCCCCATGTCTGGCCAGATGTCACCCCTTAACTAGAAAGCCACTGGGACCAGAGCGCTGTGACATCAGTGCAGAAGGAAAGACCCAAGTGGGCTGGGGCTGGGAGCCCCCACGTGGGAAGTCAGTAAGACAAGGCATGAAAGGAACCTGTGTTTGCTCCAAGATGCTGAGAAACTGTTACCGATCCAGAACACGAGCCTCGAGGCATGGCTCTTGCTGCACCCTAAGGATCTGCGAGCTGGATTAAAAGATGGCTTTTTTTGCCCCAGACATTGGAGTCTGCTCCCCCAGGTTTGGAGGACTGCCCATGCTGAGAAAACAAGCAGCACCGCCCCTGTGCCTGGACGTCTGTCGTCAGCCCAGTGGGGCAGGGAGGAGGGCTGAGAGGTGGCCACTGTTCATGTTTCATCTTCCTCCTCTTGCACTGGTGGGAGTGAACGCATTCCTAGTTTTGAGACATTCCATGCCTGATTTGCCCCAGTGTTTAGGACTCAGGCACAGGGCTAACAGTGCTCACAGAGCGCCTCCTACTGCAGACTGATGCCCTGTCTCTCCCTCCCTGTGCCCCTGGCAATCTTTCCAGGCTGTCTAAAGAATAGCCTTTTTGTGTGCATCTCATTGTTCAGTGGGCGTGTGTTTTTAGTGTAAGTAAACTTTAAAACCATTTTGTTCAGACCCCAAAACGAACAACATCGGGTTTCCAAGTGGAATGGTATTATAAGCATTTATTAATTTATAAATTAGGGAGGACTCATTTTACAATAAGGTGGCTTCCCAGCCTCTCCCTGGGCAGGTGACGTCCTGTCCCAACTCCCACCATTGCACCTGTGACCTCCTGCCCTTTCACGGCTGCCCAAGACCTCACCCCTCCCCAGATCAGAGGGGGAGCCCCCATCTGCTCTAGACCTGTCCAATTCCTGTTGATGAATTCCCTCTGACAGCCCCCAGACTCCCTATTAGTCCTGCCAGTCCCCTCTCCTTTAGCCCAGGGGATGTTTTTGAAATGAAAAATCAGTCACCCCTGGGCAGAAAAACCTTCAAAGGCTTGCTGCTGCCCTCAGGCTTCAATTCAGAGCTACCCTGTGGCTTTTTCCCTGCAGGGGCAGGTGCCCCCAGGCCAGCCCTGGCTCAGGATCAAGGTCTCAGCTCCAAACTCCCTCTGCACAAGCTGACCTCAACAGAGCGCTCCCCTCCCTGACCTGCTCCCCTCCAGCTTTGCCCCTCCATCCCTCCCTCACCCCCACCTCAGACCCCCCCTGCTGGGCACTCCACATACCCTTCCCTGCTCCTGCCTGGTGGAATCCACTCTCCTTCCCATGCTGCACCCCGTCCCCTGGAGCCCTCTGCAGGCCCCCAGCAAATCCGCTTTGCTCTTCTGTTGGAAGATAGTGTCTCCGGGCTGGCAGCCTGGGCACCAAAGGCCTGTCGGGGCATATGGGGCGGAGGCTGAGGAGATGACACACTGTCAGGAGAGTAGGGGCTTCCTGGGGCAGCCATGACCCCCATAGGGGGGGTGGTATCAAAGGAACCCCAGCCTCCCCAGCTCTTCCTGCCCTGTGATCCGTCTGGTTACCGTGGCCTGCCCCCCACCTCATTCCCTGCTGCCCCTCGGCCCCACACAGACAACACTGCCTGACCTGCAGATTTAAGGCAAGGTCTGGTCCTGCGGAGGCCCCCACCCTCCACCCAAGCCAGCCTGACAGGAACCAGAGTGTTGGCAGGGCAATGCCAGCAGTGTGTGCTTACTTTGCAGGCCCTGGCTTTTGTGTCTGTCTTTAAAAAGAACTCTTCATTCAGGGCTTTAATTACAAAAGTAATACATGTTTACTGTAAAACCGTACACGTAGTTACATATGAGGTAAAAAAAAAAACGGGAAGGCACTCCCTTCGCCCAGTGCCTATCTCCAGAGGCCACCACACTTAGCACTTGGATGTGTGTCCTTCCAGGCTTCTAAAGAGCCGCAGCGAGGAAGGCTGCACAGACCCCGGAGGTCCCCCTGTGGGAGTGGGAGCTGCAGTCATCCTTCGTGTGTTCACAGAGCTGTGCAAACTTCACAGGCCCTGTTTTCAAGTGGGAGCTGGCTTGCCTCATCCTCACACCAGGAAACCAGAGCCTCATCCTGTCCAAGCGGTGAGCGCAGGCTTCCGACCGCGGGCACCTGGACCCAGACAGGTGGTTTTACCTGGAGCCATAAAGCACCACCTACACAGTCAAGGCAAGGCCCATCCAGAAGCAGCCACCTGCCCTCACCTGGGAGAGGGAGTCTGGGCTTGCTCTTACGCACTCCCCAGCCCCGGCACCTGCCAGGGCATCAACAGCAGCCTCCATGGGCACAGGCCTGGCCCTCTGGGGGAAGGCCCGCTGCTGTCATTGAAGCTGTCGGGCTTCTGTGAGCTCCAAAGATGCAGGTAGGTGGAGTTTCTGTGGTCAGATGTGGAGGGAATGATGGATCTGTAATTGGGATGGCTCTTTTGCCTAGGGTGCCAGGCCACAGGGCCACTAGCTGATGTCACCTCCAACTCACTTCTGCTTCCTCCCGCCCAGCCCCTCCTCCTCCCACCTCCCTTGGTTCCTGGTAAATAGCCCTACCTCCTCTGGAGAAGTCAGCCCAGCTGCTGTTCCTGGATCCAGAATGAGCTGGCGCCTCCTCTGCCCACTCCATCCCCTCTGCTCCTCACCCCTTCCCCAGCTTTAGCTCCCTTCTGCTGGCATTTGAGCATCCCATTTGCCACCCCTAGGTCCTCCCTGCCCTATCCCCTTCTATGCAGGCTCAAAGCTCTCCTCCTCAGCCAAGTCCCAGCCACACAGTCAGCGCTGGGCCTGATGTTCTCCCCTCCCCGTGGGGCATGAAGCTCAGGGGGCCCCAGGGGCTGGTTTGCAACCCACCCACCTGCTCTCTTCTCCCCTAATAGATCTCCCGGGACCAACCTCTATCACAAAGACACCTCCCGCTGGAGTCAAAATTGCCTTTTTCAGTTAACAATTTACCTTGAACATGGAAGCCGAACAGCCGGGCCAAAGGGAATAGACATCTTAAATTTGAGAGCAATTTCCAAATTGCACTCCCTAAAGGTTATACCCATTTAGCGCCCCCAACCATGCCTATGAATGCATTTTTCCCCTCAGCCTTGGAATCCCACCTGTCAAACCCTTTAATCTGGCAATCAGACAGATGAAAAATAATATCACATTTTTACTTTTTTTTTTAATGTTTCTCCAATTACTCTTGAAGTTAACAGGATTCCCATTTGTCTACTGGCCTTTAAAAGTCTTCCCAGGTGACATAGCCCTACTTAGTCTTTATTTTTCTTTTTCTTTTCTTTCTGGGTTTTTCTTTGTTTGTTTTTGTTTTTTGGCATAGAGATGCTTTTGAGTTTTGTTTTTGTTTTTTTTGTCGTCACATCAATTTACCATTAGTGGTTTCTGGGTCTGGTGACATTGCCCGGAAAGCCTCCCCATCGCGCACGGGCCTTTTCTGCTGCAGATTGTTTCTGGATAGGTTTACAGAAAGCTTCATCCCACTGAGTTCTGAACCTGTCGTGGGTCCATTCTTCATAGGCACTCAGATGTGAAAGGATAATTCTGTTTCCTGGCTCCTGACCTGGATTTCTACGTTAGGCCTCTGCTGGCAGGTGTGGGGGGCCCGAAGGGCTTGGCGGTTCAGGGTTTGCACAACACATAACCATCCTTCTCATACTCATCCTTCATGCTCTGGACATTTTCCCTTCTCCTGTGCTGCTCCCCTGCTCCCAGAGCCACCCTCCCATGGTCAGGCCCTAGACCTCGTCTTAGCCCCACCCGTCCCCTCAAGTTCCATCCTTGCCCCCATGGCCTGCCACCTCTGTCTCTCCAGATCACTCCCTCTGGCCCCGGTTCTAATACTTCTGCCAGCCAACCAGGGTCCTCATACTCACTGGGCAAGTCCCTGCTCTCCTCCTGCTCCACATCTGCACCTGAACAGCCTCATACGGCTCCCAGTGACTTGGTCTATGACCTCATGGTCCCAGACCTGGAGGCCCTGCTTGTGTACTCCCATCCTCCCTAAACCGCCCCCCCCCCCCAACTAGCTGTCCGGGTACCTGCATCTGTGCCCATCCTAATGTTCCCAGGGCTATACCCCTCCTGATGGGGTAGTGCAGCCCACTCCCTCCGCCCAGCCCCCAGCCCCTGCTGCTTCTGCCTTTGCCTCCCCTCACCCCCTCTAGATTTTTCTGCTGTGGTGGGATCAATCCCCAGGAGCAGACCTGTGGTGTAATAGCTCCATCTTATAAGCTCCTTCTTAAATCCGAAATGCCTGCGCTCTGCTGCCCCGCCCCCCGCTGCCCCGCCCCCGCTGCTCCACCTTCTGCTCCAGACCCTACCTGCCTCCCAGCTGCATCTTCTTATAGCCCCTCACTGAGCTCTCAGCCTTGGCTGCATGGGAACTGCTGAGGTCACTACAGTGGCCTAAGCTAGCGGTTAAGCCTTCCGCCTGCCTTTTCTGGATCTGTCCACAGTGTCAGGCAGAGTCGCCTGCTGTTGGCCGTTCATTCTCAGTCTTACTGTGCCCTCCCCAAACTCCCAGCATGGAACACCGGCATGACCCAGGAGCAGACCTCTCTCTTCCCATCCAAATTCACACCCCAGGGATCTCACTCGTCCCTGACTTCCCCATTTGCTGTCACCAGCTCAGGCTTTGTCCCAACTCAGGATGAATGAAGTCAACTGTCTACTTGGCATCTCAACTTGGACATCTCATTAGCGCCTCTAACTTGTGCCCAGCTCGAACTCTTGATTCTCCCCTTCTCCAACCTTAAATCTGCTTCTGTCTCCAGAAATGACAACTGAGGGTGTCCCCGGTCATCATAATTGATGCTATGGGGGTCACATATGGCTCCTGCTTTTTCCCACTTCACCCCAAGTCACCAGTCAGTCCTGTCACCTCTGACTCTGAAATGACCCTCAATCCAGCAGCCTCCACCTCCTGACACTGCTTGGGCAGGGCCAGCATGGTCACCTGGGAGCTCCTCTCCTCAGACTCCCCTGCCCCATCTCCCCTCCCCTCACTCCCCCAACCTTTTCTCTCCCCACCCCACCCCCACCTCTGCTGCACTTAGCCTCAGGTGAGGAGTGCATCCAGGCTCAGGGCCTTCAGCCTTGCTCTTCCTCTGTCTGAAGCACCTTCCTTCAGAGCTCCAGCTCTTGTAGACCTCCCTCAGCACCTGTGCACTCCTCGGTCCTCCCAAATGGCTCTCTGGCTCCTGCCCTCACTCAGAAGCCCCTGCTACATCTGGCTTTTGTTTCAGTGCAGGTCCGTGTTAGTTTCTTGGTGGCTGAGGCTGTGTTTCTTCTGTCCACAGTTTCGTTCTGAGTCCTTGGGATAGTGAACAACACAAGCTAGGGGATCAATCTGCAGGTCATTTGTTAAGTGATGGATCACGCAGCCACAGTGGCCCCCTGCAAACCCTCCTGTGACTTGCAGACCTCCAGTGGCCCCACTATGCAGCCTGGTCTGTCAACATGGCTGCCCCTACTGATATTCAAGGATGGGAGTTCTGGTGAAGACCCCAGGAGAGTCCTCTCCAGAGTTCTAAAAGGGACATGCCCTTGGGCCATGAACTCCTGGGGTCACTGCCCCTAGGAGGAGGGAAGAAGGACACATAGGCTTCAAAGGGTGAATTTGCTCCCTTGCTTGCATGTCTTTGCACATACTGTTCCCACAACTTGGAATGGCTTTCCTGTCTCTATCACATCTGGCCTATCAAGCCTTCTAGAATCCACTTAGGAATTTCCGCTAGGAAACCTCCCCTCATCTCTCCTGGTCTGGCTGAGAGACCTCATGTCCATCTCTTGCTGGCCATATGGAACCTCAGTGTTTTGTTGTGAATAATGATGCTCACCTCATGAGCCACCCCCAGGATTAAGTGAGAAACCCAAATAAAAGAAAGTTCATAGTGTGCATGAACTTGTCTATTACTTTATACAAAAATGGCTTGATAGTTTTTCACCACATTCAGAGGGCATAGTTAGGGTCGTGTGAGTGAAAATTAAGGCTATGAGGCTCATACATGACTCATTCAACTGGCGCTCCTTGGGGGCTCGTCCCTGAGGCCCAGACTCCCTAGAGATGGAAAAGGGGCAGGAACAAGAGGCCCGGGTTTGCATCTGGGGCGTGGGGGGTGTGGGGCAGTATTGCTCCATCTCCTGGTCCATTTGGTTATTGCTGTGAAGGCCTTTTTCTGAAAAATATCTCAAACTCATCCTGTGAAAACTGAACTCATATCTTTCCTCAATATCTGCTCCTTTCATCTTCCCTGGGTTGTGCACGCCCCCCTCCCCCAGCCTGGAGTCACCCTTGGTGCTCCCTTGCCCCCACATCCAGTCCCACAGCCAGTCTCTTTGTACCTCTTCTGAAAGCATATCTGCCATGTGTCTCTCATTTCCCTCCAGCCAGCGGGAGCAGAAAGCAAATCAACGTCATGACAGACACAGGTCGGTTGGGGGGGGCGGGGGAGGTTAGTGCAGAGGGCCTCGTGGCCAGCAGGGCTTGGAGGCGGTCTGGCCAGTGGCAGCTTTCAGGAAGCTTCTTTGCAGACACAGCCCTCTACTTCCCCCTCTTCTCCTCAGTCCTGCAAGCTAGAGCTTGCTTGGTGGCTGGAGCTGCCCAATGAGGACAGGAATGTGAGGGCTACGCCATGGTGAAGGTGAAGGGGGAGTTGGAAGGGACGAGGTGAGGTGTGGAGAGCTCCTTGGGGCTCTTATTTCAGGGGCTCTCATTCTGTGTCTGTCCAGTCACTGCCTCATCTGATTCTGAGACCGAGAATCAGATGAAAATCTACTCATAATTAATCAAGGGTCCTTGGGTAAGTTGCTGAGCACAATAGAAAACATCAAAACTGTCTTCCTGTAGAAGCTAGATCATCGGTTAGATGACATCTTTGGCGGCGACCACATTCACATTTACTGGAGGAAATGTAACGTAGAATCGGGACACTTCATCACGAGTGACGCTAGAGGCCACAGAGCCACTTCTGGGTCTCGTGACCGGCTGAGAGCACGTTGCCACGTTCTTCCCCACAGTAAATCTACCACAGTGATTTAAAACAGTGATGGAAATCATTTAACAAATACATGCTCCAAAACAAGAACACTGGCTGAGCCAGAAAACGTGCGGATTCCTGGGAAGCAAGAGAAAAACTGGATCGGGTTGAAGATGAAACCCCCGCTTAGGTAGGTCTAGAACATTCCACAGTGAAGGCACTCTCACTCAGGAGAGCTGTCGCCGCGGAAGAAAACAACAGATTAAACTAATGTGAGAACTTTCCCTGAAGCGTCCGATTTAATAGATCAATCAGGAGAGGAATTATTTTATGATATTGGAAAATTAGTATCTTTAGAGATAAGGAAGGATAACACTGTGAAAATAAGAATTAGCGGTCATGAAAAAGAACTAAGTAGGGATTTTAGGAATGAAAATAGCTGATCACTGAATAAAGCAGGGGCTCACCCGTGGGCCACACAGCAGGGTAGAGGGCACTGGAGAACAAGTCCATCCGTGGCAGCAGGCAGGACACGAGGCTTGGGCAAAAGCCCCAGTGTCATGCCCATCAACGATGTCCACCTTCTGCCTTTGGTCTTGAAACATGGGTCAGCCAGGGGGCTAGCTGGTGTGCAACAAGCCAAAACCGGCAGACTAAAACAGAAAAGGAATTTATCGAAGTTCCTGGAATAACCAGGAACCAGGTGTGGGAAGCGGGCAGACCCAAGTCTGCTTCTCCGTGAGATCCGGCCAGCTCCTCATCCCTTCCTCTTTCTCAAAGCAAAGTGGTCCTCCCCCCAGACTAAACTCTCTTTCCTCTCTCCATTAGGATGTGGGGTGAGTGATCACTCCCTCTTGCCCGTATCTGCTCCTGTTGGCTTCTTCCTGGCAGGAGAAACACACCTGGGTTGATTTCCTTGGAAAAACCATTCTGCCTCCGCCCCCTTCTTAACTTCCAGGTGTTACTCTCCCCACCATAGCTCATCAGCTTGAAAGCATCACCAGAGAGGCATGGAGGCTCCATCCCCCTGTCCATCTCTAGAGGTGGCCTCCTCGGCTAGACTGGAGCCCGGGACTGAAGGGCGCCCAGAGCCCAGACTCACCTACTTTGTAGCTCCTGCAGAGGTACACTGAGGGAAATAACCCCCCTTCCCGGTATTCCATGCACCTGCTCCTCTTATGGAATAGAGTATCTTGAACACAGAAGAGGGAATCCTGGGGCAAAGAGTTTCCAAGTTTTATTCTGACAGAATTGACTTCCCAAGAGGCTGTACTAGTTGATGTTTAATGAGTGTTGATATATATATATGTATATATATACCCCAACACCCATTTTTGAAATTTGCACACCTAATCAGTGCAAATGTTAGATCAACCTTCTTTCCATTTAATTTTAAAATTATCAGTGAGGTGAAACATGTTGTCATATGTCCCCTGGTTATATTTTTTATATCTTATTCAGTTGAGGATCTTAATATCTTTTCAGTGAATTGTTCCTTTTCTTAACATGCACTGACCCTTGTTAACCTTAATAACGCTTTGTTGGCTTAAATCTGTTTTGATTGATGTAAAAATAGTTATACATTGGATCGGATTGTAGGGGTGGAACTGAGACCTTGCAGTTCTTAAAGCTCCCAGGTGATTTCAGTGTGCAGCTGGGGAGCCTGTGTCCCTCCCACCGCACTCTTGCTCCTGCTTAATGAAGCTGCTCTCTGTCCTGCCTACGTGACGGCACTGGGTAGATCTCCCCAAGGCTCCCCAGGTGCATGTCAGGCTCAGCTGAGCCCCTGCATTGTCTGAGTCTTTTGATGAATGCGCATTAATCACTGGAAGGATGCTTTCCTGTTCACCAGCCACCTTCTCCCCACACCATTCCCAGACCCTGACAATGTTATCCTTCCTTCTTCCTCCCCTTCTCTGTTACAAGTTCTGTTTCCACATGAAGATGAACCTCTTCATGCATGTAGCTCCCTCCTGTCTACACATCACTTCTCATCTTTGCTTTTCTACCCCTCCCATCACGACGTAGGACCTTCATATTATTTGGTAAATGACAGTGTTCACCGGGCACGTGCTCTGGGCCAAGCATTTCACAAACATCACTCACTGGATTCTCACCCTTGGAAGTAAGTACTGTCCCTCTTTTACAGATAAGGAAATTGAGAAGCCCCCCCCCGCCAGAGGTAAGTTGTTTAAAGCCTCCCCCCACCCCAGCCACACCCCCACACAGCTTGTAAAGGGAGCATCGCCTCTGAGTCAGGCTCTGGCCCCTCCAGATCTGATGTGGTCCCCCCACCTCATTCACTATGGCACCTGCTAAAAGGGGGACTCAGGCAAGGGGCAAAAGAAAGAATTTCAGGTGGGTGTGAGTTAGTCTGCTCAGGCTGCCACAATAAAATAGCAGGGACATTTATTTTCTCATGGGTCTGGAAGCTGGAAGTCCCAGACCAAGGTGCCAACATGGTTGGGTTCTTGTGAGATCTCTCCCCTTGGGCTGCAGATGGCCAGCCACCTTGTTGCTATGCCCTCACATGACCTCTTCTTTGTGCACAGGTGGGGAAGGAGTGAGTTCTCCAGCGTCTCTTCTTAGGGACCTACCCTTATGTCCTGATTGAACATAGTTATTTCCTTAGAGGCCCCATCTCCAAATACAAGGGCCTAGGGCTTCCACATATGAATTTAGGGGACAGAGACATTTGGGCCATAGCCGTGTATGCACAAGCCTATGTGTTTCAGGACAGAAAGCCCATTTGGCATACCTGTCGGGTGACCATGCCTCCCAGATACTGAGAAAAAACTCTTGGTTCCTGTGATAAGCGGCAAGTTTCAGGGCCTGTGGCACTCGCCAAATGTAGCTGAAGTGTTCAAGCAGTGAGCTCAGTCCCGGCTGACCCAGCCTAACACCCGGTTGGCCTCTGGGGGCTTTGGCTGCCCACCTGCATTAGGTTTCTGCCTAGACGTCCCTTTCCAAACCTCTGGGTCAGCAATGACCTGCTTTTGGCCATGACCCTGTCCTTCACCCTACCCAGATGCAAGGACCCCAAAGCCCTGACCCACTCAGGCCTCATCAGGCTCCAGGTGTGTAGGCCTTTCCAGACAGGATACATGGCCCTGAGCCCTGAGCCCCTCCCAGATGATGCCAGCCTGGCCCTGCTCCAACAGCAAGTCTCCCAGATACACCTTTGTCCCACCAGCTAGTCGTGTGTCTGCCAGGTGCTTTGCCGCTCTGAGCTCCAATCTCTCCACCAGGAAGATGGGGGGCGACTGCCTCAGCCCCACAGAACCGTGCCCAGGGTTTTGAGCTTGTGCCTGAGGACTGCTCGGGGCTGGAGTGCAAGCTCTTCCCCTCATTATCCAGGCTGGCTCTGATCTCCTGCCTCACGTCTCCCCAGAGTGAAGAGTCCTCAGGGGCCTGAGGGTTCAACCCGGCCCGCCAAGGAAGCCCAGAACGGGCCTCTGCCAGGGGAAGTTAATGACTCTGACCAAGCAATTATTTTTAATGAGTCCAACTCTCCCACAGCCGTGAGGTCTGGGCAGGGGTCCTGCAGCCTTAGGAAAGGGGGCCCACTGGGGATTCCTGAGAAGGGGCCAGCACTCACTGGACCGCACCCCTCCTGCCTCTCCTGGCATTTCAGAAGAAAACTTTATATGACTGTTGGTAATAGAAGCACAATATCAACTGCCACAGGTGAAAAGCAACCCTAAAAACAGTACTAATATTACGACAACAAAGCCCAGTTCTGGGCAGGCCGGCATTTGGGCCACACAGTGGCTGATGTCCGCCCTCTCCCAGCCTCGGGACCAGAGGCCTGGGCGAGGTTTGAGGCCTCATTACCCAATTTGCTCTGAGCTTGAGATTTCCTCTCATTCCTTCTAAAGGGTGACTCACAAGTTTTAGGTGGATGGGACGGCAGCCCACTGAGCCCTGCTCCCGGATGTAACAGAAAAGCCATTTTCTCTCACAGTGAAGGTCATGGTCACTCAGTGCAGAAGCTGTGATTTCCCCTAACTTTGCTTGGTGTCTCCCTGGGGGCTTGAGCCCTACAGGGATGAGGCAGGGATACATGCACTGTGGAGGGGCTCAAGAAGCGGTAATTGCTCAGGAAGAGAGAATTCCAGTGGGGAATCCGGCAGAGCTTGGAAGGTTGTCACAGGTGAGCTTTAGAGAACCAAGAGGACTTCTGAGATAGGAGCCAGGGAAACACCTTTTGGGAGAGAACACAAGTGAAGATATAAGGCCGAGGAAGGCAGATGGCCTCCCTGGAGCTGGGTGGGGGGCCTTGGGGCCTGAAGAGGCTGTCCTGGGTGTAGGTGGGGGGCTGTGCCCTCCAGGAAGTACAGCCACATCCAGAAGGGCCCCTTGATGGAGCCCGAGCAGAGTGAGTTGGTCATACTGTACACTGGAGATGTCATGATGGCTGCTGTGGGTGGAAGGGACAAGGGGCCAGTGGCACAGCGAGGGGGGCCAGGATGGAGCTGCCCTAGGGACCCCTTTTCTTTCTCTTTGCTGAAAGCTTTTGCCCAGTCCAGCTCCAAATCCTTGGGGCTTCCTGGCTGGCCCAACTGCAAACCAGCTCTCCCCCTACAGGCTCACTCCCACGCCATTAGTCTCTTTTTCCCTTCCTTCTCCTCTTTCCAGGACCTTCCTTCACAGCTGGGGTCACTGGGGAGACAGGGAGGGTGTGATGGGGCCAGGGAGAGGGTTTGGTCCCTTCTGGGAATGTTCAGCCTCTTCAGGGGAGCTGGCCACCCACTGACTCCTGACCTAAGCCCTACACTGACACTTGACCCAGCCACATAGTGACTCCCGAACCCAAATATTCTGACCCCTAACCCTAGTTACACCCTGACTTTGACCCCCGCCACACACTGGTCTCTGGCAGTCATGCTCTGAGCCTTGGCTCCAGCCCACATTGACAATTGAACTGACCACACCGACCCTTGACATTAGAAAGGCCGTGATAGCCAAGCTTGGCTCTAGGCTACAGCCACAGCCTGCCTGATCTGGACCTTGCTGACTCTGACTAGGCATGCTGCAGCCAGCAGACCTCTTACTCAGAGGCCTGGAGCACGGGTAGTCACTGGCAGAGGAACAGTCACAGCAGAGAGGAGACTGAGGCCACTATTCTCTGTGCACCAGGCTCCCAATATAGGTGTCCAAGGACCCCAGCGCTGGAGATGGAACCTTGTTCACCACCGACTTGCTAGGTGACCTTGGGCAGGCAGTGTTCCCACATCTGGAACTCAATTTGCTCAAGTGCAAAAACCAGAGTCCCATGAATTCTAAAGACTCTTACAAGAAAACAAGTGCTAAGGGAGCTGCACAGTGCAGATCAATTGAGATAATGCGTTTAAAATGCTCAGCACAGTGCCAAGTACATCATAAGCATTCAATAAATGCTAGTTATTAATGTTACTATTAATAACCCCCACCTGCCCACTTCACTAAGCAGACAGAGGATCAGATAAGCTAGCAGAGTGCAGGAAGTCACTGCCCATGGGGCAGGAGGACATTTTAATGAGAGGAAGCGGGAGAGGAAGGTGGGGTGGGGAAGAGGTCGTGTCCAAACCTGAGAGTCCAGACTATGCAGAGGGAAGGCAGATGTGGGGTCCTGGATAGGGAAGGAGAACATACACTTACATCCAGAGTGTCAAGGCCAGGTCCTCTTAGATGAAGACGATGTAAACTCCACCTTTCCCAAGACTGGTTACCATCAGCCATCATAGTGGCCCTCTATGGGAATAAGGACACTGGGAATTGCTGGATTTGGTAATGTGCTCATGTGCACATGACTAGCCCAGGGCCAGGTTTGTGTTTAAGTCTGCAGGACCTTCAATGCCACACCCCCTCACACCATCACAGTGTTGGCAATTAGGGAGGTAAGTGGAAGGGGAGAAGGGCAGCCCACGTGTTGGGAGAGGGACAAGTAACAACTCTCCCTTCCTGGCAGCCTGGCTCTGGCTAAGGGGTCAGTAAGGGACCATTAGCTGATTCCTAGTCCCTCTGTTGGCTGATGCCATTCCTGCTATTCCACACTTGAGATTTGGCCTGCACAGCAGGAGCCACCTGCCCTTCCCTACCTCCTCCTTCCCCAAATTATTCCCTGCATCTCACAGGCCTCAGTTTGGGCATCTGAAAAAAAGATAACCTCACTCAGTGTTCCTGGGAGGACCAGAGGTTGTCAATCTTTATAGATGCCAGGCAAGATACTAAGCCCTTCACATGCATCTTCTTTTTTCTTTATGTATCTTCTTGTTTCATTTGTGCCTTCTGTAGGCCTTTTCTAAAGGGTGGTAGAGCTACCACTTGTGGCATGTGAGATGATATTACATAGGCACGAGTCAGGGGTTGAATAACAGACCAGAACAGTAAGGTCTTAGAGAGTATGTCAGAGGCAGGATGCCCTAAAGAGGGGATGAGGCAGGAAGTGGGGCTGGAAAAGCCAGTGGAGGTCAGCTCGTGCAGGTTCCTTTACAGGCCCTTCAGGAAGGACAATTGAAAACCATCAAAGACTTTTATTAAGAAGCAGAGCAATTTGATATTTTATATATTTTAGAAAGTGCAATCACTTAAAAGCTGGAGAAGATTAGAAGAGGGCACAACTATGGGAAGAAAGACAAGTTAGGGGACAGTAGCTGTAACTGGGAGGCAGGTGATGGTAACCTCAATTGGGGAGCATTTGGTGAATGAGCAGTAGGAAGGGAGAGAAGTGGACAGATCTAAGATTCTTTTGGGAAGTGGAATATATTGGGTGTTGGTGACTAGAGAAGAGGAAGAGGGGAATTATGTCAAGGTTCCTGGGTGGACAGGGGAGGCATTGATGGACACAGAGAATGCTACATGCAAAGGAGCTTTGTGACCACAATGATGTGTTCATCTTTGAAGGAGTTTCTGTGTGATGTTCTGGGGAGATCTTGCATGGTCATTTGGATGCATGGGTCTGAGTCAGGGGGAGGGCTGGGATGAAAGTAAGTTGAGGAATTGTCATCCTCACTGAAGTTATGTCCATGAATGAGATCACCCAGGGAAAATGGGGAAGAGGATTCTATTTATGCATTCTCCTTAAAATCAGACAAAAGAGAAGAATGCTCAAAGCCACCACTTTGATTCCATAATATTAAAGATCTTAGACCATGAAATAAGATAAGAAAAAGTAATCGAAGCATATGGATTGGAAAGGAAAAAAAGAAATGAGTCTTTTGGGGGTGGGCAGATGATATTATTTTTTACTCAGAAAGTCAAAATGAATCTGGAGAAAAATTACCAGCAATAATAAGAGTTTTAGCCATGTAGCTGAATGTAAAATCTATGTACAAATTACATATAGTAATTGTCAAGTGTCAATTGCATTTTCATACATCATCAGGAAACTTTAAAATGTTGCTACCATTTATGTAGTGACAGAAACTACAAACATAACTGGAAATCAGTCTAACAAAAGTTGTAATGACCTGTATGCAGAAATTTGTAAAATTTTCCTGAAGGATATGAAAGAAAACCTGAATAAATGAAGAGATATCCTATGTTTGTGAATTAGAAGATTTAATATTAAAATGTAATCCCCCCAATTTAATAATTTAATACAACTCCAATAAAAACTTAACAGGATCCTTTGTGGAACTTGACAATCTGCTTCTAAAACTAAAATGGAAGAACAAATGGCTAAGAACATCTAAGTTCTAAAGAAGGAAGGTAGGTTTGCTCTGCCAGATATCAAGATTTATTACAGAACTTTAGGAAGGGATACTATGTAGTATTAGTGCAGGGTAAGTACATTGACCATCGGAACAAACAGAGCATCCTCAGATCCATGCACATAGGGAATTTCTATGTGTGACACAGGTCACATAGCAAACCAGCAAAGAAAGGAGTGACTTTTCAATAAATGTACTTGGAATAATTGGGTATCCATATGGAAGAAATTATACACTAAAATCCACTCCAGTCAGATTAAGAACTTGGGTCAAAGCAAATGTCTAAGGCAAAATTTTTAAAGTTTTAGAAGAAAATAAAGGTAAGAATGTCTGATTTCAAGGTAGGAAAGGATTTCTTAAAGTACAAAAAGTGCTCACATAAAAGAAAAAGACTGATATATTTGAATACACTGTGATTAAGAACTTCTGTAAATCAAAAGACAATTCAAATCAATTAAAAATAAGTCAGGAGTGCCTGGGTGGCTCAGTCATTAAGCGTCTGCCTACAGCTCATGTCATGATCCCAGGGTCCTGGGATCGAGCCCCATGTCAGGCTCTCTGCTCAGCGGGAAGCCTGCTTCTCCCTCTCCCACTCCCCCTGCTTGTATTCTCTCTCTCACTGTCTATCTCTCTGTGTCAAAATAAATAAATAAAATCTTAAAAAAAAAAGTCAAAGTGTGAGAATATATTTGCAAAACATATTACTGACAAAGAATTGGTATCAAGATGAAATAGAGAGCACCTCAAGTCAGTAGGAAAAACAAGAAGGAAAAAACCCAATGGAGAAGACATTTAAAAACAAAAAACAAAACAAAAAACAGCTACTTCACAGAACAGAAAACACATGCTAAGGTCCTGAGTAACACTAGTAATTTGGACATGCAATACAAACTACAACAAGATTGTTTCACTGACCAAAAATAAGAAATCTGATGATCCTGAGTATTGGAATTAGTATGTATTACTTTACACATAGCTAAGGGAGTGGAATTTAGGACAATAACTTTGGCATAATGTTATAAATTTGAGCATTTGCATGCCCTATGACCCAGCACTTCTACTCTTTGATGCACACCCAAGACAAAAACTTGCACACATTTACCAGAAGATATGTACCAAAATGTTCATGGCAACACTCTTCATAATGGGAAAGAAAGTAGAAACAATTCAAAAGCCACCTACAGGACAATGGATAAATAAACTGAGGTATAGTCACATATTGGATATGATATAGCAATAGAAATTAATGACCTGTAGTTATGCCTGTGAGTATAGAAACCATGTTGGAAGTGGATTAGTAGTCATAAACACACAACTAATGCCACATGGGTCAGAGATGAACTGTCCAGCACAATCTTTCCTGCATTCCTGACCTACAAAATTGTGAGTGAAATAAATAGTGGTTCTGAGATATTAAGTTTCAGGGCAGTTTGTTACACAGCACTAGGTAAACAGAATTACATTATTTCTACCTGTACAAAAACATCCAATTACTTTTTTCTTCAGACTTTTTCATGCCATTCCTTCCAATAAAATGATTTGGTACCCTACACCCCACAAAATAAAGGCAGAGCCCTGAAAAACTTGAAGCACATCATTTATGCCATAAACAACAATCATAAAGATTAAATGTTAGACACAGAGAAGCACTAAGAACAACCCTGCCCCATTTAAAAAATAATAGTAGAAGATATTAGGTAATATCTTTTGGGTGTTCATCATGTCCTAGGCATAATTTCAAGTACCTAAAATTTATTAATTCATTTGATAGTCCCATGAGGCTGGTGCTCTTCTATGTCCATGTAATTGCTGGGAAAGCTGAGACCCAAAGAGGAACTTGCCTGTAGTTACGCAGCTTGTAAGTGTTGGTGCCAGGATTAGAACCTGAGTAGTCTGACTCCAGAGGCTTTTCTTCTGTACTGCCTAAGCAAACCCATGCATGAAACAAAAGACAGGGAAGAAAAGATGATGCCCAGGTGCAAGGGCTAAGAGGGAAGTGAAAGCAGAGTGGAGGGCATGTAGGCTCATGCACCAGCAGCTCTGACCAGTTAGGGACCCCACAGATTAGAGGCTTAAGTATTGCTGCACACACAGGAAAAAGGGATGAGGCATTTGGTCCATAGAAGGTAAAGAATGGAAGCTGAGAAGGCTCCAAAAAGCCAGGACTCCTACAACTCCAGTGGAGGGAAAAATGAATAAACTTCATACCTGTGCCCTACAAAAGCAAGCCTGACTCTACCATGATTGTGTGAGGGGTATAATACTAAATGAAAAAAGAAAGCCCAGGGATTTCCCTTCCTGAGGACCTGAAATCTGGCTTTTAACTCTGGCTCCTGGTGTGGTGACCAGAGGCTGAGAAATTAACACAGAATCTGTTCCTGTAGTGGGACACCCACTTACCCCCCAATACCTGGCATAAACCAAAATAAAGACACCAGGAAAGGTCACTTTAACAATCCAGGTACCATAAAATTCCCACAGCAAATATAAATTTTGCTTGGGATTAGCTAAATATGTTCATACACACTCAGGTACATGGACACCCAAAAAGAAATGATTCCATTACAAGTGAAATTACACTGGCAAAACTAAACAAAACAAAGCAAAAAAGCCAGGAAGACTTAAGTGTTCCTTGAAAATGCTAGTTAACTGAAAAAATCGGAAATTATAAAACAACAATATTCAAAATGATTAAAGAAATAAACTAAGCCTCATAAAAATCAGGGCAAATAATCCTCCTCACAGTAGATTTAGAAAAGAACAAAATAGATTACTAGAAATCAATTAAATCAAAATCAAAGAGTAGACTGAATAAGCAGAAACATAGTGAGACAAAAAACAGATCTGAGGAAATCAATCAGGAGACAATACAGAGTATGGTGCAGTTACAAGACACGTAGATGAGAATGACATGACCCTATACACCTACAAGGGGTTTTAGAAGGACAGAAAAGGAAAAAAAAGTGGTAAGAGCTTGCAATTTTCCATTTTTTTTATTAAATATATTCTCAGATGGAAGATTCTTAATGAATGAAGAGAAAGATTTGTAAAATGTCTCTAAATTGACATCTCTGAGGGAAACTTCAGAAACTAAAGACTAAAAGGGAATTGTGAAGGAATCCAGAGAAGGACAAAAGTTTACCTCCAAAGAACAACATTTGAACTACAGGAAGCTTCTGAACAGCAAGAATGCCCTAAAACAAACAAAATATCTTCAAAGCACTGAGAGAAAATTGGTGTCAAACTAAGGTTTTATACCCAGCTAAACTGTTATTCAAGAGTGATCACAAAATAAAGACATTTCAGACAGGCTGAGAGAACTGCTCTTCAGTGAAAATCTCTAAAGAGGGTACTTGAGGCAGAGGGAAACTGAACTCTGGGCAAAGGAGGAAAGCACGAAAAGACAGATTGGTGAAATGTGGAAAGATAATTAAACAAGTATTGACAGTAAACATTAATTGTGTCGATGATGATTATTTTGGTGGTAGCACAGTGGAACTGAAAGTAGACAATAATATCAGGTAAATTGTAGCACAGTAAATGTATTTGAAGGTCCTTATAGGATTCAAGGGAAGGGTAGAGACTAACTTTTGACTTTGTTAATTTAAGTGTGTGTTAAAAATTTGAGTAGCCATTAAAAGAATAGTACTGTATTGAACCATATGAAATTGCTGATGTTTGACCAACCTTGACCAACATGATAACAATTTCATGTGGTTCAACCTAATAGACTGTGTAACTTTTAAATGAGAAAAGATAAAAGTAGAGAAACCTCAATCATACCAATAGAAGGCAGGAAATGTAGTGGGGACAGAAGCAAGGGAAAGTGAAGTGTTAGAAAAGTGAGCTCAGTGGTGAAGGTAGGTGTTTGCACATAAATATGCATGTGTGTGTATGTATATAATCTTATAAATCTTACACAAATTAATACATCCCTGTGTGCACATATATGAGTGGGCTATTTGTATATGCATGTATAAATGGTAATAAACATCCCAAGGTTTGTGGTTGGCCATACACATAGACATCAGTTTAAAAACTATCAGACCTCAGCTATAAAATAACACATTTTTGTTTAAAATTATTAAAGTTATACTTTTCTGCAGCATTTAGACATGGACGTTCACCACATTTAAGTAAATTCCCCAAAAGATGACAGAAATCAATTTAAGACTAAAGCATCAAATTAAAAGACAAATTCTCAGATTAGATAAACTGTTTTTTTTTTAACCTACTAATTATAAAAACCACATCCACAACAAAATTGACCCAAACTTTGGAAGCAAAAGGATGGGAAAAGTGATAAACTAAGCAGATATTACATTTTGAATGTTGCTATATTAACACAAGTCAAAATAGACTAAGCAAAAAAGTATTATTAAAGATAAAGGTAGCAAGCACATAATAATAAAAGAAAAAAATTCACCAGGAATTAGCCAGAGAGATATAAAAAACCTGAACTTTTATGCCTCAATAACTAGCTTCTAAATTGCTAAAAAGAAAATTGACCAAAAATGTAAAGGAAAAATGAACAAATCCCCAATCATAGTGGGAAAATATAGTGTACACCTCTCAGTAATGATAGATTAAAAAAATAAAGAAATAAGAAATGAGTTAAGGATATAGAACATATAAATAATGCAAATAAAACCTTGATACAATGTATATACACATATAAGGTATGGCCTCATCTAATTAACAGTACCTTCTGAGAGAAGTATAATTATTATTGCCATTTACAGATGGTGGTATTTTGGGTAAGGAACGAGAGTGAGAATTCAAGAAGGAACAGGAAAGGAAATAATCATTTGAAGAGATGACACATAATTAGTAACTAGGGAAATGCAAAATAAATAATCTAATGGAAAAAGACTGATAACACCAAGTGTTGTTGAAGGCCATGGGGAATGTGTTACTTGCTGCTGGTGGGATGATCAATGGGCACACCCATCTAGAAGGATAGCCTGGATGTACTTAGAAAAGCTGTAGATGCACTTTTATCACTAACAGAAATTTCACTTTTGGGGCATCCACACTACAGAAATTCTTGCTTGCTGTGCATTTTTTGGTTGTTGTTAACTTTCAAAATATACTCTTGAGATCCATACCTGAGAATAATATTGAGTCCTAAAATACTAATTTTTGATTATCAAAATCCAGAACCCCAAAGCATTCTGGGGAGAAAGTTTTGCTACAAAGAAGAAACATCAAAGCATCTTTGAGCATTCTGGACCACTGTCCCCACCCTGCCAGGCAAGGTGAGGTCCTGTGAGTTGGAGGAAGAGGGGGAGAGGTGGGGAGGGCAGCAGGAGGGTTGCATTTGGGTGAGACTTGCCCCCCAGTGGCCAGCAGTGGGCGGAGGTGGGAGGGAAAGGACATATCAGAGAAAAACAGGAAAGGTGAGTCATGAGCTAACATTCCTGCCATCTCTGAGTAGAGAGTGGAGGGAAAATGGGCTCAGTGACGTCTTGGAAAGGGGATGGAAGTTGAATGTGAGCGGGATTCCTCACCTGCCTGAGGGCAGAGGGGCGTCCACGTTTCTTCTGTGCAGTCTTGAACCATCTGGACGAAGATCAGGTGGCTCAGTGACATGAATAGGCAGGAGAGAGATCCCAGAGCTGGAGGTCCAGACGGCGAGGGTGTCCCAGTGTCCCTTACAGCACTGATACCATTTTGACAAGTGAACCTCCAGGTCCTGAAAGATGTCCTTGTTATCAGATGACTTTCAGGTGCAGAACAGGCTTTTTGATTCCTTGTTTAACATGAAGGTACAAAGACGCATATCCCCTGGTGATAGCAGCAAGTAGATTTTAATATAATATTAAATATAATATATATTAAGTATGTATTTAATATATAGAGACAAGTGGTCTTCAAGTTTTAGGACAAACATCCCATTAATAAAAGCATAGCAATTCGGGGTGTTCTTGAAATGACCAAGAAAACAATTTCCACATTGTGCAAAGGGGCCACCTACTGCAACCGATGAAACTCTTGGGGCAGGGGGAGAAGGTGGTGAGCAGAACCCATTGCAGGAACAGAGGAGCAGCTTGGGGGCTAGGACACAGAGACGGGTGGGCTGGAAACAGGCAGACACAAGACAGCCTCAGCAAGTCAGAAGAGGAAAGTTGGAATGGGAAAAATATCTGTAGGACACATGAAAAATATCACTATTTCTAACATATAAGAAATTCCTATGAATTGATAAGAAAAAGATTTAAAATCCAATAGAAAATTGTGCAAAGGCCAAATATTGGCTATTAACAGAGAAAGAAATAAAAATGGCCAATAAATGCATAAAAAGGTACTAAACCTTACTACTAGTCCTGACAATTCAAATTAGAACAATAATGACATATTTTTATTCAAGAGATTAGCAAAAATTGTAGTGTGCCAAGATTTATTGCTGGGAAGACTGTGGGCAAATTGGTGCCCTCATATACTGCTGGTGGGAAGTGACATTGATACAACCTAATTTGAATGTAATTTCTTAATATCTATTAAAATAAAATATGGCCGTTTGACATAGGAATCTCACTTTGAGAATTTATTTTATAAGATCAGAAGAACAGGTCCTTAAGATTCCGTGTGCAAATGGTCAGCTAAGCATCTTGGTGGTAGAAACACCCTGGAGTGGGATCCATCAGCGGAGGGTCGCTGTGTAACCTCAAGTCTCTGCATTTTTTGGAGAGATACCCAGCTACTGGGGAGGTAGTGATACATGGGTTGACCAGAAGCTATGCCAGGGTGAAAGCTGGCAAGCTGGCACGTAGGAGACATCCCAATGGCAAGGCACGAAGCAGCTCCCACCACAGACGTGCTCGTGGTGGTCTGTGCAGTGGTTCTATACCAAGGCACCTCTGCCCACTTCAGGTGGAGAATGGACTCCAATGAGGTGTCGGCCCCCAGCCCCCACCACACCTGTGTTACCTGCCTGGACCCTTTAGTCACTTCCATGCGAACGTGGGCGGATAGTATGTCCCATTTTTGTAAAGTCAAACCAAAATGAAGCCTTTTAATGTACACTTATGTTTGTATAGGCTTGTATGATTGTGGGAAAAGAACAATAGGAAAGAAGAAGAGAAGACATCTTTTCTGTCTTTTTGTGTGTTTCTTTTTCCAGTGATGGTAAACTCTTCTTATATTGGTAAGATGAAAACTGAAATTTTAATAAAAGAATCATACTACAATAAAAGCCAAAGAGAAGGGTTTATTTAAGAGGATGGTTGAGTACACAAGAAAAAATCGCTCATGGGAAAAATTTTCTTCATTTTTCTTGGACATTTTCTCTTACAAATGAGTCTTAAAATCAACCAGTCAAAGCCTACTTAATAAAATACCAAATCCAATTCATAATAAACCTTTTAACAAACTCTGAGAGGATGGGAACAATCTCAACTTGATCAAGCATATCTATGAGAAATCTACAGGAAATGCCCTGCTTAATGGTAAAACATTTAAAATATTCCCACTGAAGCCAGGAACACACAGGAGGCTGCCATCAAGTTACTTATTTCTTATTTAACATTTGAAATGTGTCATGCTTTCTCCTTGTTTCTATCAACCCCCTATGCCTTTTGTTTGATTCACCAAATTTTCTTTGATCTACTTTTTCCTCAATCTGTTTGAAATTTTGCATTCTAGTTCAGTTCATTTAGTGCTTACCAATGGGTTCACATACTTTAAACTGTTTTGAGTTCCATTGTTCCTTCATATTCAGCATCTATAAAATCTCCAGAAACTAGACAAGAATTTTAGTAATTTTCAGCTCCTCCTGAACTTCCCCACCCCCCACATTTCTATGTTAATGTCTTCTGGAATTTTAATTCCAGGTTATTCATCTTTCTTCCAGAATCATACCTATTTAAACTTAATAATACAATTTACTATTTTCCTTGCTTACTGTTCCTTCTTGCATCCCACATATTCCTTCTGAGTTCTTTTTTTTTTTTAATACTGGCTGAGAAACATCTGTGCTTTCACTGCAGGTAACAGAAAACTCAACTCAAACAAACTGGCTTTATTAGCTTGTGGACAATAGGATTCAGAGGAAGCTCATGCTTCAGGTCCAGTTTTATTAGTGTTCAGGCTTGTTTTCTCATTGCTCTACCCTCCTCCCATCCCTCCACTCTCCGGAGCTGGTGAATTGGCTGCAGGAGTTCCAGAACCTCCTGTCTATGCACCACCTGGTCCTGAACTCAAGAGCATCTCTGACTGATTATAGAACCCTAGACTCAAGAGTTATTTACTCCCCAAGCTTTGAGGATGTCACCCCATTGCTTTCTTAGATTTAATGGAGCTGCCAAGGAAAGTCTGATGTCAGACTAACTGTTTTCCTTGTAGGTCTCATCTCACAGGTGATTTTTGGAACTTTCTCTGCACCATACTTCATCCAGGTGTATGTGATTGTTGCATCCTGCTCAGGATTCTTGTCTTTCTTCAGTGTGGGGAAATTAGCCAAATTTCATATATTATTACTGTCCAAGTGTCCTGTGCCTCTTGATAGAACTCCTGTGTTAGACATCCCAACTTTGGGAGCTATTGTCGGTGTGAAATACTTTTCAAACCTTACACCTTCCTATAGACACTGGGGAGGGTATGTGCTCTGGTAAGCGCTGTGAATTGTGCAAGACTGTTGAATCTCAGATCTGTACCTCTGAAACAAATAATGCAATATATGTTAAGGAAAAAAAGAAGAAGAAGAAGAAGGTAGCGGGAGGGGAAGAATGAAGCGGGGGAAATCGGAGGGGTAGACGAACCATGAGAGACGATGGACTCTGAAAAACAAACTGAGGGTTCTAGAGGGGAAGGGAGTGGGAGGATGGGTTAGCCTGGTGGTGGGTATTGAGGAGGGCACATTCTGCATGGAGCACTGGGTGTTATGCACAAACAATGAATCATGGAACACTTCATCTAAAACTAATGATGTAATGTATGGGGATTAACATAAGAATTAAAAAAAAAAACAAAAACCTTACACCTTCCTTTTGCCACATTCTGGAGGCTCTGTCTGCCCAAACAACTAGTTTACTGATTTGTACCTCAGTCCTGTCCATTCTGCAATTCAAATCACATAATTTTGTGTTCCAACAACCTTACGCTTCATCTCAAGCATTTCTAATTGGCTTTTTATGTGACGTGCATACTATTATGTCAGAGATAGCCTATCATCCCATATCTCTCTGAGGATATTAATTATACTCTTTAAAAGTCTTTTTCTGGGACGCCTGGGTGGCTCAGTTGGTTAAGCGACTGCCTTCGGCTCAGGTCATGATCCTGGAGTCCCTGGATCGAGTCCCGCATCGGGCTCCCTGCTCAGCAGGGAGTCTGCTTCTCCCTCTGACCCTCCCCCCTCTCATGCTCTCTCTCTCTATCTCATTCTCTCTCTCAAATAAATAAATAAAATCTTTAAAAGTCTTTTTCTGAATGTTCTATTGGTTCTTATTTCCTTGGATGTGACTTCTCCTTTTTTGCTCCTTCACTGTGTTCGTTTTTCTAAAACATTTCGTGGTTATACATCTCAGGATTGGAAAAATGGTAGTTGTGGGGGCATACAATAGACTGAATGTGTCTTCCCAAAATCCATAGGTCGAAATCCTAACTCCCAGTATGATGGTATTAGGAGATGGAGCTCTCATAAATGGGATTAGTGTCCTTATAAAAGGGATGCCAGATAGCTCCCTCACGCCCCCAGCCATGTGAGGACATAAGACAGCTATCTATAAACTAGAAAGGGGTTTCTCACAAAGAATCTGTTGGTGATCTGGGACTTCTAGCCTCCAGAACTGTGAGATACAAATGTCTGAGGTTTACAAATCACCCAGACTGTGCTATTTATTATAGCAGCCTGAATACACTGAGACAGAGGAGGACAAGAGGAGATTGTGGATTTATTTCAGTAAGTATTGAGGAACAAAATGCATGTACATCTTTGATAAAACAAAAGGAAGAGACAGCAGAGGGGCATGGGCAGCGTACATGTGACCCTGCCAGGATCCTGGAGGAGACTTGCAGTCTCAGTCTGGACAACATGAGGTAAAGGCTAGGAATAGGAGGAGTGAGTGGGGACAGAAATGGGGACTTGGGTTCTGGCTGGGAGAAACACCCAGGTCAGAACAGGAGCTGGTGGCAAGTGATGGAGGTCAGTGTGCAATGTGGGTGAAAAATTCTGGGACCCCGTACACAAAGGTACCAGAAAGGGTCTGTGTGAAGAGCAAAGTTGAGCCCTCCAAGGGTCTGAACCCTAAGCAGGGATAGATGGATGAAGTTGGGGAATTCGTGAGAACCCAATACCCAGAGGCATTGGGTAGCTCTTGCAGTCCTGCCCCAGGCTGGATTGCGTGGAGGCAAGGGCCTTGCAGCCCATCTCTGTGCACTGTCGCTGTTTCTGTAAGAGGGAAGGATGGGGTCCGCCTGGCTTCTGGCTCCACATGGTGGCTTGGCTCTTCACCATGGTCCGTATCCACACGGAGACCTGGTCTCAACATGCGTCTTGGCCTCACCTGGAGGCCAGGGTCTCTGCTAAGGTTTGTCTCCCTAAGGTGGCTTCTTACTGCCTGCTGACTTCTTCTCCCACGGTGGCCTTGGCTTCTCTCTCTATGATGAGCTGTGAATGCTGGCGTCTCATATCTGATAGGTTTCACATAAGCAAAGGGTTTCAAGGGATGGCCTGGCTTTACGGGGCCATCTGCTTTCGTGGTGCCTTCACCTTCCATACCAGAGCAGTCTAGCTCCCGAGAATGCACATCTGAGGCAAAACAGAGAGGCAGAAAGTGGGAAGAAGAAATCAGAGCTTTTCCAGGAAGCTTTGGGGCCAGGAGAATGGGGGGAGGGTATGAGGTGGAGACCCCCTCTGCCAAGGACCTGTTATGTGTAGTACTTTCCACTGGTCATTTCATTTGGCCCTCCCCACCACCTGTCCAGAGAGGTAATTGCCATCCCCATTTTACTGATGGGTAAACTGTCTCTAGATTCAATTTAAATTCACTAGATTAAATTTGAATCAAAGTGACAGTCCCTGCCCTCACCAAGCTTAAACTTCAATAAAAAAGACCAATAGAACAAAACAAAACAAAAAAAAGTAATGTCACTGATAGGTGATAAGTTGGAAGGTAAAGGATTTTGGATATAACAAGGAAGGTGGTTTGGAATCCAGAGTGCCTGGAATTCTACCTTTTTTTTTTTTTTTAAGATTTTTGTTATTTTTAAGTAATCTCTACACCCAACATGGGGCTCGAATTCACAACTCTGAGGATCAAGAGTTGCACGCTCCGCCAACTGAGCCAGCCAGGTGCCCCATGGAATTTCATCTTAACTTACTTGTGATGGGTCTCAATTTCCTTTTTCATGAATTGATATGATACACCAACCCCTGGGGTGTTACAAAGACTTGGTTACTACAAGCAAGTGCTTAGATTAGTGTCATCAGAGCATGTACTTGGGGACAGGAGGAGTTAACAAAATGCTGTAAGTCAGGACCTCAGGAATGAGCAGGATTTAGCAAAGCCAAGGCAGAGTGCGGCAGGAGAGGATTCCCAGCGGAGGAGACTGAGGGCAGGCTTCCAGAACTAAAAGAAGCCTAGACTAGCTATAGGATAGCACAGCAAGAGGGAGAAGCTCATAAGGACCCCTTTAAGCTAAGTCAAGTTTTAGTTTATGCTAAGATCAAAGGAGAGCTATTGAGAGGTTTCAAGGAAGGGAACAAGTCATCATGTTTGGACTTTGGAAAGTGAAGGACATAGAAGGGAAGGGAGTGTGCCTAGAGGCGGGAAGGCTGGGGAGACCTGCAGCCATCTGGGGAGATGTGAAGAGGTAAGCAAAGGCAGCAGGAGCCCAGGGATACCCTGAAGGCAGGCTGGATGAAAGGGGGCGTCTGGGGCCCCAACTGACCCTGACTATCTGTTAAGCACACCCCCGCTGCCATTTGCTTTCCCCCAACAGAGAGGGCATGAAACTGTTTACCCAAGGTAGAGTTCAAGATGCAAGTTTGGATGACAAAAATGTGTTCAGTATTGGACTTATGATGATGAGGTGTTTGTGTTTTCCAAGTGGAGATGTGAGTCTGGAGCTCAGTGGAGGGCTCTGCTGGAGCTGGATCTGAGTCTTCTACACAGAGTTGGTCATCACCACCATGGGGGCTGACAGGATCAGCATGAGAGAATGGAGGAACAGAGAACACCTCTGACAGAACCCTAAAGTCTACTGCTAACCTCTAATGGAAAGATAGAGAAAAAGCATCTTTCAGGACTACTAATGCAGAGGAAACTGGGAAGGTGCGCCCAGATCCAAGGTGGAGACAACAGATCAAGGAGCAGTGAACTGCCCACAAAGTTGGCTATGTGGGACAGAGCAGGCCTGCGATATGGCCATTCTTGTTAGCCACCTGGCATGGGTGAGAACAGCATCAGGACAGTGGTGGGGACAGAAGTCAGCTTCCAGGGCAGTGCAGTAGGGAAGATGGCAGGTGAGTGATAGTGGTGAGTTGGGGACAGCAGGGGTGAGGCTTTTACCAGGGGTGGTTGAGTCACTGTTGGGAGGCATTACCGGAACACAAGGACCCAAGAATTAATAGTGTCAGGAATAAAGAACAACTCCAACAGACCCACTATAATGGAACAAATTGAGAGTGTTTCAACAAATGCCCTCTTTCTCCATAATCATCATTCAAAAATTTAAAAAGCCAGGATCAGATCATCCCACTGGTGAATTTTTTTCCAGTTCTTGGCTAGAAAAGCTCAAACTCATATTAATACCTTAAATTAATTTCAGAATGGTCAGAGGACCCACAGCCCTGGGAAAGAGGGGGTGCATGCTCTGAGACATGGCCACAGCCCTGTTGCTGGTTCTTTTGACCCCATCTTCTCTGCATTCAGAAGTTGGCATAAACAGAAAGAAAGGGACACTATGGGAGAGTTTTGGAACTAAGGACAGATATAATAGTTAAAAACATTTGAGTTTTGGATTTTTAAGCATCAGAAATCAAAGTCCTGGGAGATCCAGGCATATCAAGTCTATGCTTTATTGAACATTCTTAAATGACTTATGTGGGCCCTGCAGAGCTATTTATATCTGCTCTCCCAAACTCAGGCTCAGAGCTCAGTGTGACTCCAGAAGCAACCAAGAATGGCCTGGGTGAGCTATAGGAGGGTTGGTGGATGGCAGGGGCTTTGCAGATAGGACCTAGAGGGTTCAGAGTGACCTGCATGGACTGATGGCCAGACACCAATAGAAACAGAAACAAGGGGTGGCTGTGTGAACCAAGGACTAGAGCACTCTTTCCAATCATGTGATAATATGTAAACCATGTTCCTTTTTGTTGACCTAGATTTGACTCCAGTATAAGTGGGGGAAGGGGGGTGCGGTGAGAGATCCTTAATTGACTAAAGAAAGTCTGAATTGATAAAGCCCCAAAATTCAGGAACACTAAAAATCAATAAGACAACCAAATAGAGAAAAAGCAAAAAGTAGTCATAGGCAATCCATAAAAGGGGAAAAGCTAACGGTCCCTATACATATAGGATGCTAAAGCTCACTTATAATGAAGCAATGCAAATTAAAGGAAAGATTGTGCCATTGTTATGCATCTGTCAGACTGGCAAAGTTAAAAAGATTTAGGACGCTCAGTGTATTAAGGGAAATATTATAGTGAACAATTTCACAATAGCTATAAAATTTTAATGCCCTCGAGAAAGACAACATGATGGAGGTACCTGGTTTATCATCATGAAGTGGCATCCAGCTACAGGAATGAAGACAGTGTGGTGTTCAAACAGAGATAAATGACTGAGCAATAGAATGGAATAGACAGCCCAGACTGAATACACATCTATGGAAATTTGGCTGAAGACAATGCTGAAATCTGAAGATTCTTTCCTGGGAAACCTGTGCAGCCTAAGAGAAAAGTCCTAAGAAACTGACACATGGGGTTCCCCAATTTGGCAGCCCAGCCATATAAGTTCTGTGGAACCTACAGTTAACAGGCCCCACTCATTGGTTCAGAGCTGCCATTAAGCTTCCCAGGGTCCCCTTTTCAATATGGGCAGCCAACAAGGGGTCATCGAACATTAGAGGAAGACTAACATGAGATAGGAAACTGATAATCAAACAGAAAGAAAGCAACTTGCAGGAAACAGTTCATGCCATCGGAGAAAATTTCACAAAAACATATCACTAATATCTTTTGAAAGAGATGATGCCCATGAACCAATTACAAGATGCTTCTTAAAGAAACATTCAGGAAAACAAAACAAAAACAGAGCCCTTTGAAATCAAAATTATGAGAGTAGACATTAAAATCTCTAAGGATATTTTGAAAGATAAAGTTGAGGAAATCTCCCAGAAAAGAGGACAAAAATGAAAAATAAGAGGCATAAAATATGAGAAAATTAGAGACATAATATTACCAAAGCTAACTATTTTTTAAAAATTGAGTTCTGGAAAGAAAAAGATCCTAAAAACTTCCAGAGAGAGGAGACAGAGAGAGACAGACAGAGAGAGAGAGAAGGAGGAAGTGTCTTCAAAATTTTGAGGGAAAAGGATTTCCCATCTAAAATTCAATACCCAACCAAACTATCACAAATCAGGAAGGGTAGAATAAAGACACTTTTGAATATGCAAAATCTCAAATTATTTTTGTTTCCCTGGGAATGTTACCAAACCAAGAAAGAAAAAATAAACCAGACTAAGAGGGTATAAAATTCCAAAGTGGGGAAGGAATTCCCCAGATGATGGTGAAGGGAGATCCCAGGAGAGTGGCTTACAGTTGTCTGAGAGCAGCCAGCCTAGACTGGAGCAGATTAGAAGGGTATGGCAATGCCACCAGAAGGTGAAATTGATAGGATACTTGACTGTGTTTGAATTTAAACAACTGGGGAAGAGTCTGAGAATGGTTTAGTGGTCAAAAAGCAAATAATAGCCCAAGTATTAAGTCTTGGAAAATTCAAAAGTTATATAAGAGGGAAAGTGATCCTGATTGACTAGATGGCCCATTTTGAATAGTGAATTCTGCTGTGAGGTGGGGAGCTCGAGGTATGTGTGGGCTGGAGTAGGTGGGCAGGGGTGAGGATGGCGAGTGGTGAGGATGGTAAGAATGCTGGAACTATAGGTAATTACTCCTCTCCCATAGAGGGAAGACCATAAATAAAGTCTAAAATGGAAAAACAAGTTAGTGGTAGTGTAAGTATGGTATTTAGAGAACAGAGAGTAATGCTAAAAGAAACTGAACAGATTAAAATAGTTGTCTCTAAGGTGTGAGAAGTTGAGAAGGAGCAGGGGCTGCTGGTTTTCATAGTATGCCTTATGGGAATTTCTACATTACAGAATTAAATACCAAAAGTAAAATAAAAACCAGGAAAATATTAAAAAGAAAGTGACTGGCATTTGACTACCTTGATTAGGGGCCATTGAAGGAAGGCATTTGGGAAGTCCTCGCTTCTCCATGATGAATCTGCCCAAGAGATAAAATCAGGTGAGTTGGGGCTCAAACTGCACCCAATTTTCTCAAGCACCAAGCAGCAACCCAGTCTCCCTAGCACCAGTTCTGGTGGGCACTGCTGCCCCTGTACCCACCCTGCCTTCAAAGGGCCTGGCTGCCCAGGCAAGGAGCATGCTACACTGGCAGCTCAGGGGGATGCAGTGTGGAGAAGGAAGTTTGGGGGGCGGGGGGGGACTGGGGAGACTCGACATATTAAACAGCTTTCAAAGAAGAGCCAGTAGGGATTGGCCTAGAGGTGTGCTCACTAATTTGTCCCAAATCCTCTAGGTAAAGGTCAAGGAAATGAAAAACTTTAGCCAAGTGGAAGAATTATCCCTCCCTTGGGGAAAAGAGAGAAGGAAGTTGGGGAGAAGAAGGAGGAATGTAGGGGCAATTCAGGAAGTTGTCCCTGGCTTTTCTAGGGCACTGGAATATGCAAGATTGAGTCTGTCCCCACCTGGACAATACAAAATCTACAGGTCCCCCAGGGGCATAGGACACATACCTGACCTGCTGTTGAATTCTTTGCAGCCAGCTCTGGAAGCCTGGAGAGTAGGATCCCCTTCCAAGAAGACAGGCCCAAGGGGTTAGGGGTCCAGAAGTGTCCACAGGTCACAACAGTAGCTCAGACCTCAGTGTTCACACATTCTTCCTACAGGCCTCCAGGAAGCGCACTGTTGCTTTTTCATCCCAGTCCCCTTACATAAGACAGTGGGTGTCACCCTGGCATGTGATTGGATAGAAGTGGGTGGTGGGCAAAGCCAAGGTGGGTGGGACCAGCTTGACTTGGGAGGAGTTTATTGGACTAGAGTTTTCCATTCGCCAAATGGGCCCACCATGATTAAATCGTTCATAGATGTACATGCCCAACTGGCTGATCTAATCATTACAGAAAAATGCATAGTTACAGTTGTGTTAAGTGCCAGTAAAAGGGAGGTGTGGTGCCATAAGAGTGACTAATGGGACTAGATTAGGTTTGGGGCTGAGTGTCAAAGAGAGGGATATTTGGGCTGAAATTGGAAGGACTGGTAACACATGAACCAGGTTGGGTAGGGCAAGGAGGGGAGGACAGGTGGGGAAGAGTACCTGAGAGGGAGAAGGGAGCCCAGCCCATTCCAGGAATGGAGAGGAGGCTGGCCCAAACTGAGGGGGTGGTGGGAGATGAGGTGGGAAAACCCCCCCCAGGTGCTGCTTTTGTTCTAAGGGCAACAGAAAACCACAGGAGAGTTTTAGGCAGAGGGAGATGCCCTTGATGAGATTAACATTTCATAAGAGATCATCCTGGCTGTGAAGTGGAGAGCTCACCGAGAGTGCTAAGATTAAATCAGGAGGAGAAAGGAGGCCACTGCAGTCCTCTGTTTTGAGATAGTGTCTTATCAAACTAGGGCTGTGAACAACAGTGAAGGGAGATGTTCCATAGTTAGAGAGGAATTTACAGGACAAGAACCAAAGTTGTGATGGTCTGGACATACCCTGGAGGGGAAGGAGACTGCCAAGTTGGTAGTGCTGTTTATTAAGATGGAAGATGTGCCAGAAACCTGCTCTAGCGGGAGGATTGCGAGCTTGGTTTGCACATGCTGGGTTGAAGGAGCTTTTGAGCAACCAAGTGTGAGAATGTCAAGTGGCAATTTCTGGGTCTGGAGTTACAGAAGAGGTTGGGACTAGAGATCTGTGCATGAGACATATGTCATTGGCATTTAAGCCTACAGGTATGAACACAATGGTCTAGGAGAGAGATATGCCAGGACACAGGATGGAAACCATAGGGTTGTTTTAAAAATTCTTCTAAAAATAGTTTATAAATAATGTAATTCCACTAAGACTCCCAATGTTATTTTCTCTTCTTCTTTAAAAAATCAACTTTATTGAGGTATAATCAACACATAATAAAACACATCCATTTTAAGCACACAGTTCAATTTTTGATAAATGCATACACTTTGGGCAACCACCACCTCAGAAAGTTCCCTTGGCCATTTTGTAGTCAATCCCCCTCCCCCAACCTCACCCCAGGTAACCAGTGATCTGCTTTCTATCACTGCAGATTAATTTTGCCTATTCTAGAATTTCACATTAATGGAATCATACATATGTATTTTTTAAAAGATTTTATCTATTTATTTCAAAGAGAGGAGGGAGGGGCAGAGGGAGAGGGAGGGAGAATATCTCAAGCAGACTTCCTGCTGAGCACAGAGCCTGACACAGGGCTCCATCCCGGGACCCTGTGATCACGACCCCAGCCGAAATCAAGAGTTGAATGCTCAACCCACTGAGCCACCCAAGAGCCCCATACATATGTATGTTTATGTCTGGTTTCTTTTGCTCAGCATAATGTTGTTGAGTTCCCTCTATGTTGTAGGATGTATGGGTAATCCTTTCCTCTCTACTGCTGCATAGTATCCCATGGCCTGAATATAGCACAGTATGTTTATCCATTCACCGGTTGATGGACATTTGGGTTGTTTCCAGTTTGGGGATATTATGAATAAAGCTGATGTGAAGATCCATGTGCAAATCTTTGGGTGGATATATGTTTTCATTTTACTTGGTTAAATATTTAGAAGTGGGACTTCTGGG
The DNA here is from genome assembly GCF_011800145.1 of Mirounga leonina. NCBI lineage: Eukaryota > Metazoa > Chordata > Mammalia > Carnivora > Phocidae > Mirounga > Mirounga leonina. Next base: position 1,349,496 of record NW_023270855.1, read on the forward strand.
TCAAATATCAAGTGTTTGTTTAACTTTATAAAAGCTTTTGAAACTATCAAACTGTTCTGAAGTGGTTGTACCATCTTATATTCCCTCCAGCAATGTGTAAAGGGTCTACTTCCACATCCTTGCAGCCCTTGGTAGTGTCCGTCTTGTTAATTTTAGTCTAGTGTCGGTGGAATGGGGTCTTATTGTAGCTCTCATTTACATTTCCTTGATGACTAAGGATGTACTTATTTTTTTAAGTAAATGTTTTTGTTTTAGAATAGTTTAAACTTACAGAAAAATTGTGGAGATAGTACAGAGCTCCCATATACCCCACATCCACTTTCCCCTCTTATTAACATTTTACACTGTATTACATTTGTCACAATTAATGGACTGATATTGATACATTATTATTAACTAAAGTCCATATTTGATTCAGTTTTCCCTAATTTTTACCCAATGTACTTTTTCTATCTGAAGATCCCATCCAGGATACCTTGGCAATTAGCCCTGGCTCCACTTGCCTGTGACAGTTTCTCACACTTCCTCTGTTCTTGCTGACTTTGACAATTTTGATGTATATTTTTTAAGGATTTTATTTTATTTATTTATCAGAAAGAAAGAGCATGCTCACAGGCAGGGAGAGCAGCAGGCAGAGGGAGAAGCAGGCTCCCTGCTAGAGCCCAATGCAGGACTCGATCCCAGGACCCTGGGATCGTGACCTGAGCCAAAGGCAGATGCTTAACTGACTGAGCCACCCAGGTGTCCCCGACTTTGACAAGTTTGAAGAGTAGTAGTCAGGTATATTGACAGGTGTCCTCTATTGGAATTGTCTAATGTTTTTCTCATGATTAAACTGTGATTACGTACTTTTGTGAGAAGACCACAGAGGTAAAGTATCATTCTCATAACATCATATGGAGGGTACACACTATCAACAGGTCTGTCATTGTTGGTGTTGACCTTGACCCTGGCTGAGGTCATGTTTGTCAGGTCTCTCCACTGTGAGGTTTCTCTTTTCCTCCTTTCCACGCTATCGTCTTTGGAAGAAAGTCACTGTGTACAACCCACACTTAAGGAGAAATGAGTTATGCTTCATTTCTTTGGGGCAGGGGAGTATCTACATAAATGATTTGAACTTCTTTTTTTTTCTTTTTTTTTTAAAGATTTTATTTATTTATTTGACAGAGAGAGACACAGCGAGAAAGGGAACATAAGCAGGAGGAGTGGGAGAGGGAGAAGCAGGCTTCCTGCGGAGCAGGGAGCCCGATGCGGGGCTCGATCCCAGAACCCTGGGATCATGACCTGAGCCGAAGGCAGACGCTTAACGACCGAGCCACCCAGGTGCCCCTGAACTTCTTCTTTATGGGAGATTTATTTGTCTATTCTCATCTAGTTATTCGATCATTTATTTATATTGATAGGAACTTATGAGAGTTTATTTCCTACTTTGAGTTATAATGCAATACTACATTAATTATTTTGTTACCCTGAGGTTTCAGCTTTGGCCACTGGGAGCTTTCAGTTGGCACCTGTGTCTTTTGGACATGCCCTCATCATTGTGGCTTTTGTTTGGTTTAGTTTCATTTTGGTTTTGAATGTCTCCTTACTTTTTTTTGCACCACAAGATGTTCCACACTCATATATTCCCCATCCTTATTGGGTTTTCATGTGCTTATTCACCATATCTAGAAATCCTTTTGTGAAGTACCTATTCAAAAATTTTACCGTTTTATTTTTGAGTTGACTTTCTATTATTGAGTTGTAAGAATTCTCTATGTGTTATGGATACAAGTCCTTTGGTGGATATATGTATTGTGAGTATATTCTCCCAGTCTGCGGCTTGCCTTTTCATTGTCTTAACAGTGTCTACCAAAGAACAGAATATTTTAATTTTAATGAAGCCCAATGTCTCAGGTTGAGATTTCCAGGGAGCTAAATCTGAAATGGAAATTAGGGCTCAGGAGGTTGATGAGGGTGCCTTTTAGGGGTGTGGTAGGGAAAGAAGCAGGACTAGGCAGTCTCAACATTATGCTTCCACTGACCTGTGGGAACCCACAGCTGTCTGTGGGGGTTGAGAGCCAGCTGCCTGGTGCAATTCTAGCAGCTGGGCTCATAAATCCTCTATTTCTGAGGAAGTGTCTGGGCAGCAAATCACAGTGCCCACCACATAAAATGTATCAATATTTTCTTGTATAATTCATAGTTTTTTGGTGCCCCATCTAGGAGATATTTGCCCACGCCAAGGTGATGAAAAGTTTTTCCTATATTTTCTCCTAGAAGTTTTATGGTTTTAGCTTTTGCCTTTAGGTCAATGACACATTTGTGCTCATTTTTGTTCAGGGCATGAGGTAAAGGTTAAGTTTTGCACAATTACATATGAATATCCAGTTTGCTCCAACACCATTGTTAAAATCAATGCTGTTTTTTTTTCTTTCATGAAACTGGATGAAATAGTTTTAAATTTTATATGGAGAATTAAGTTCAGGGAAAAAAAGTCATGAACATTTATGAGAAAGAACCTTCCCCAACAATCAGAATAGTGTGGTATGATTAGGCAAATTAGTGGATGGAATAGATCAGAAATATGTAACAGCTAACAATGGCAACTAACATTTATTGAGTGCTTGCTACATGCCAGGCATTGTTACAGCACTTCTCATATATTCATACATTCAGCCTCCCAAAAATGTTAGCATGTAGGTGCTACTGTGTTTTTTAAAAAGATTTATTTATTTATTTTTATAGAGAAAGAGAACAGGGGGAGGGGCAAGGGAGAGAATCCCAAGCATATTCCCCACTGAGCATGGAGCCCATCACAGGGCACTATACCATAACCCTGAGATCTTGACCTGAGCTAAAATCAAGGGTCAGATCCTTAACCAACTGAGCCACCTAGGCACCCCTGTAAGTGCTACTGTTATTCTCATCTTACAATGAAGAAACTGAGATACAGGACAATTAAGTAGCTTGTCTAGTGTGGATGGATCAGGATTTGAACCTGACTCTCTTGTTCAAGGGCCCCAAGTCTTAACCTCTTCATTATATTGTTGACATCTGTAAGGGAAATTAATATCAAACCAAGATCATATTTTGATTTGATTGGAAATGTGTGTATTGGTTTCCATTTGCTGCTGTAACAAATTACTACAAACTTAGTGACTTAAAGTAACACAAATATATTGTCTTTGTGCTGTTGTGAAATTTTATTTTATATGCTCACATACCCTCTATAATTCTGCCCACTTTTGGTTGTGGTGCCTGTGTATCTGCCTGTCTGGTCTCCAGTTGGTGGAATTACCTTCTGTATATTCCTAATTCTGAGCATCTTTGAACTTTGCATAATGTGGCTTCATTCCAGCTTTTGTTGTAGGTCTATAATTTGTTGATTGTATTTAACTAAAAAGTTCTGTTGTGATGCTTACTGTATTATGAAGCCCCTAGGTCATGTGATGGGTATGCTATAAATCAATAAATAATGACTTAGAGGCTGGGAAAAAAGATCTGGGGGCCAGAAGTCCAAAATAGGTCTCTGGGGACCAGAAGTCCAAAATAGGGGGCCAGAAGTCCAAAATAGGTCTCTTTGAGTTGAAATCAAGGTGTCAATGGGCTTCGTTCCCTCTGGAGGCTCTAGGGGAGAATCTGTTTCCTTGCCTTTTCCAGCTTCTAGAAGCTGTCTGCATTCCGACTCATGGCCATGCCCTCCATCTTAAAAGCCAGCAGTGTAACAAAAAACATTCTAGGGGTCCCCCATGCTGATTAACTGGGGAGCAGGTGAAATGAAGAGGAATTTGAAGATATGTCTTTCACCAGTTGCAAAAAACATATTTTCTTCTCCCATTTTTGAAAAATAATTTCATAAAAGGTTTTTTCTTCTTTTATGAATTTTTGTGTACCATTTTAAGGAAAATTGTGTATAATGAAAATTTCCAAATATATCTACAGAAAAATAGAGGCGAATATGTTGGCTCCCTATGTGCCCATCACCCAGCGTCAATAGTTACCAACACATGGCCAATCCTACTTCATCTCTACCCAGCTACTCCTTCAACACTAGGTTATTTTGAAGCAACCCCAGGCACCATGCCTTTTAAACCATAAATATTTCATTATGTATTTCTAAAAGGTAAGAGCTCTTGGGGCGCCTGGGTGGCTCAGTTGGTTAAGCGACTGCCTTCGGCTCAGGTCATGATCCTGGAGTCCCAGGATCGAGTCCCGCATCGGGCTCCCTGCTCAGCAGGGAGTCTGCTTCTCCCTCTGACCCTCCTCCCTCTCATGCTCTCTGTCTCTCATTCTCTCTGTCTCAAATTAAAAAAAAAAAAAAATCTTAAAAGGTAAGAGCTCTTTTCATAAAACATAGCCATGGTAAGGGTGTTTCAATAAAATAAAAGAAATGAAGAGGATCCAGTTAAGAGAAGGGGATTAAAGATACAAGAGACAGAGGAAATAATCAGAATCTGAGATTGAGGTGAGTGTGTGTATTTGTCACTGGGGCTGTCACCTAGTGGTTTCTATTTTCTCTGTGCAGGTAGGAGGGGAATGCTGGGAAAGAAATATATTAGGGTAATTAGTGTGAGCTGTCACAACAGAAATCCCCCTCCTCAAATCCCAGTGGTTTTATTCAGTCAAGGTTTATTTCTCATGTGAAAGCCAATGTGAGTTGGGGAGTCTTTCCACCTGAAACACACGGGCTCCATTTAACTTCCAGTCCCATATCACTGACCACCTCCGGTCACATGGCTAAAATAAGTGCCCATGATAGGGAGGAGGACCTGGATATTAGATGTGGACCAACTTGTTATCCCACAGGGGATCTTTAGTGAAAGAAATCATTTTGGAACTTTTAACCACTTCAATAAGACACACACACAAACACACACTTTTTAAACAAATGTATCCTTTAGAGAGGTGCTATAGGGCAGGGGTTAACTGGAGTGGTTATACCTGGGTTGCAGTTCCAACTCTACTATGTATGACCCTTGGTGAATCATCTAACTTCTCTAAGCCTTAATGTATCCATTTGCACAATAGAGATTAGTAATGGTATCCACATTACAGAGATTTTTCCCAGGATTATTTGAAATAATGGATGAAATAATGAAACAATAATGGATAATATTGTTTGTAGGCAAACAAATATTAATTATTTTTTTATAATTAATTTATTATATAAATAAAATAAAAATAAATAAATAAAATTAAAAAATAAAAATAAAAATAATTTATTAATTATTATTTTTTTAGCATGTTCAAGTGATATTGTCTATCTAGGAAACCCAAGAATAAGAAAATTAAGAAAAGTCTTTAGTTACAAATTTAAATGTAAGAAGCTCAATTACCTTCTATATACCATTAATAACCAACAACATGGCAGAACAAGCCAATGTGGACACTGCCCTTCATACACATACACACAAAATATAAATGTTAGAAAATGTATAAATATAGAGCTGGCATTGAAACACCAAACAGGGAATCCCCATGTGTCATTAATAAAATAGTTGATTTCATGGTGACCTTCATAAGTATTGGTTCAGAAATAAATCTTCAGGGTCAGAGGTAGAGGGTTTTAATGCTCTCTCCGGAATGGAGATTTGCTCTTGCAACCCGCATGTTTCAGAGCCAGAGAAGAGACTTCAGTTGAGAACTGGGATCTTGGCAAAACTGTCCTTTGGTGATGGGGAACTAAAGTAAATCTTCCAGCAGCCCAGAGAAGGAACAAGGAAGCTTAGGTCTACTCAGGCTTTAGATAAATTCTAGGGTCCTAATCATGGTGTGAGGTCTCAATTTATTATACTAAACAAATGTTACAGAAATCCCAAAGACAAGATATCAATTAAAAAAAAATCTTACCCAGTAGCCATGAAATTAATGAGGCTAATTAGCTGAAGAAAACAAACATTTGCTTTATAGTAATACTTCTGCAACACAGAACATGAGAATTCCCAAAAGAAAAAAATAATAATTCTTGGTCAAGATGAGCTCATAAGTGAAAACTACAAATCTCAAGGCCAATCTTACTTATATATCCATGCTCACCTCCTCAACACTGGACTCCCATGAAGCAAACCCTAGACATCATGCCATTTCAATCATAAATATTCCAATATATATCTCTAAAAGATAAGAACTCTATCTAAAAGATAGTGAAGTGAGTCTCTGAGTGGAAGATTCAGGAAAAAAAAAAAAGAAAGAAAGAAAGAGTAGCATACCAAGAAATTGAAATAACAAATTGGTCAGAAGTATAAAGTAATATGCTTAAAATTATTAATGAGATAAAATAAGGAATAGAAGGCTTGAACAAAAACAGGGAGATATGAAAGAAACAAAAACACAGAGCTTTAAAAATGAAGCAAATGCGGGGCACCTGGGTGGCTCAGTTGGTTAAGCGACTGCCTTCGGCTCAGGTCATGATCCTGGAGTCCCGGGATCGAGTCCCGCATAGGGCTCCCTGCTCAGCAGGGAGTCTGCTTCTCCCTCTGGCCCTCCTCCCTCTCATGCTCTCTGTCTCTCATTCTCTCTGTCCCAAATAAATAAATAAAATCTTTAAAAAAAAAATTAAGCAAATGCAATTTCAAGAAATATAGTCATTGAAATTTAAAATTAAGTGGATATGACAGAGTTTAAAGGTACAGAAATTCAAGCACACGCCAGATGGAGAGGCGGAGAAGTGGAAAAAATGAAAGAGGTTAAGAGACATGCAGGAGGAATGGAAAGCATCCAGCATACACCTGAAAGGAGGGAGAACAGGCAACATTCAGAGAAAACAGAGCCAAAGATTCTCTGGAATGGAGTAAGACTGGAATGCTCAGAGCGAAGAATCAGAAATTGCAAGCAGGATAAAAAAAATAAGAAATTTACACCCAAACATTACTTGAGCAAAACTGCCAAAAACAAAAGGCAAAGAGAAAAAGCAGAAAAGTAACCAGACCAAGAAAAAGGAAACATATTATCTAAAAACAACTAATCGACTGATAAAGATTTCTTACTGGCATCAGGGGAGAAAGGAAGGCAATGTAATAATACCTTCAGAGCGCTGAGAAGATAACTGTCAACTCAAACTCCCCTACCCAGCCAAACCATCCGTTGAGAAGCTAAAATAAAGAATTTTTTAAAAAAAATATGCACAAAATTTATAGCTACATCCAGACTCTTGCTAAAAGAAGTTCTAAAGGATGCTGTCACGAACAAAAAAAAAAAAAAAAAAAACCCTCCAAAGGAAGGCATAAGACTCAAGAAGCAATGATGAATAAGTAATTGATAGATAAATGAAAAACCCACATAAGACTTCAGCATAAAAAATAATGAGACTGGGGAGGGGCACTTATAAATCAGAGTTAAACTCCTGAGCACCGTGATGTGGCAGATGTGACAACGGTGGAAAAAGCTAAAGCACTGGAAGGCTGGGTTTTTTTAAGTGTTGCTGCACATTCAAATCACTTGAGAAGTATTTTAAACGCCTGGTGCCCAGACTGTGTTCCATACCAACTAGGAACTTCTGGAAGTGGAAGCCAGGACACACAATCTTTTCTAATCTCCTGGGTGATGCAATGTGCAACTTGCCTGAGTTGGTACTGCTTGCCAACCTTGGCTGTCCTGGAAATCACCTGAAGAGTTTCTAAACCACTGAAGCCTGGGTCCCGCCCCCAAGGATCGGGATGGAACATGGCCAAAGGGAGACCCTCACAAGGAAGTCACAAGCTTCACTCCCTAGCGGAGGGATCTTTTCCACAAAAATAATGAGCCACGGGAGCACCCCAGACATGGGAGATGGAGCTTGGGTTATTTCTTAACCATTCAGATTTCAGTCTCTCAATTCCACAGCCCATGGTGCAAAAGCAATGAAGTTGTTGCTGTGACACGGGGTTCTGTTTAATGTTACAGGCATCCTGCAAGGGCTGCTGAGTAGTAATTTGGTCTGCCACCAACCAAGAAAATGATAAGGACTTGGAGAAAACAAGAAGAGCAGCTTTCAGCTGCTAGATGTGGCAAACACAATAATTATATGTTTTCCCTTTTAAAAAAAACACTTTAATATACTTTCAATACACATATATAAAAAGTACTTAAATGTTTTTCTCCCAATTTTTTTTTTCTCTCTAAAATTGGCATGTGGCACACTGTCTTCTGGCTCTCGAAAAGATGTCAAATTAACATGGGGCCACTGCTCCCCAAAATAGCCTTGGAGATGTCACCAAAGGCAGATGGGAGGTCAATGGATTTGTCAAACCAATGCTAAAACAGTGAGAACCCCCACCCGCACTCAGAGCAACTAGCTGGGACTCATCCTAGTGAATGGGTGGGGAGATTGAGCACTGGGAGCCTGAGGGAAAGAGGGCTGCCCTCCTTGATGGAGAGAGGTGGGGAGGGGTGCTGGTGCTCACTCTAGTCCCACCACATTGTCTTGAATAAACCGTAGCCTGCTGATCCCCTCAGTAAGGCAGAAAGACAGCACTCAGCCAAATGGGCTCATCTGGAATACACATGAGACTCTTGCAAATCAGAGAGAAAAAGACAGGAAATCCAAGAGAACAATGAGCCAAAATATGAAGAACCATCCACTGAAGGGGAACAGAGAACAAGAGGGAGTGGTGCTCAATGCTTCCAGTTCTTAAATTAAAACATCACATTAATGAGATGCAACTACATACCCATCAGATGGCAAAACTGAGAAAATTTGATAATATGAATGCTGGAGAGAAGAACAAGCTGGAAGAATTTAGTATGATAAGGTATGAGTAGCTCTGTGACACTGCAACCCACCCTCCAGTGTATTAATCCTGGTGAAAATCACGCATGGATAAGAAACAGGAAAGAGAAGGTTCTTCTACCACAGTATTATTTATAGGGCTGGGAGGGCTGAGGCAACCTATACGCTCATAGCTGGGGAAGTGGATAAATAAACATAGCGCTGTGAACTGTGGAACACTACGGAGCAGTCCAACACGTTAGACTACACGTGTGGAGAGTCATATGGACAGATCTTAAAACACATCCTGTTGGGTTAAAAAAGGGGAGGAGTACAATTAGACCTGTTGGACATTACCATTGATGTAAGTCGAAAATGCATACTCAAAGCAACATTACCTGTTTTTCAAAAGTACTTGCATTTCTCAACACATAAACCAGAGACATGGCATTGGGTGCCTCTGGGGGAGGCAAGGAGGGCAAAGGAATCAAGGATGAAGGGAAAGCAAAATCACGCCAGACAGAGCCTTGCAGGGAATGATGACCAGAGCAAGCCACGATCTGAGGGATGTGACTACCTTAACCTCTGTTCCTGAGGTCAAATGTTTTAAATTAAATAAAACAGGATGATTTTTGTGCAGTCATGTGCCTGGTACATCTGCAAGTATGGCAATCCTTTCCTTTTTCAGCCCATCAGAATGGCCGCTTTTATAGAGGTTAGATCCTCCCGAGTTTCTTTCTGGGTCAAGCATTCCATTTCATCAATTTGTTTTTACAAACAAAACCACCACATTTTTTTTAAGGTTGTGGCCTTATGTGTTTTAATAGCAGTTTTATAAATTCACCCCTTGATTGTCTTTTCCCAAGTTTACTTAGTTATTCTTCCTCTTTCATCCACATTGCTTTGTGATCAATTTTTCACTTTGGAAAAAAATCCTATTGGGGATTTTGAATTATGTTAAAATTAGTAAATTGGCTAAGGAAGAGTTGACATATATTTTTAAATAAACTTTTTACTCTAGAGCAGTTTTAGATTTACAAAAAAATTACAAAGATAGTACAGACAGTTCTCCTATGCCCCACACCCAGTTCCCCATTACTAACCTCTTACCTTAGTTACAATGAATGCACATTTGTTACAATGAATATAACAATATCAATACATTATTATTAACTAATGTCCATAATTGATTGGAATTTCCTTAGTTTTTATGTAGTGAAATTTTCCCGTCCCAGGATCCCATGTTAACAGTTGTCAGGTTTCCTCAGGCTCCTCTTGGCTGGCACTTTCTCTCAGACTTCCCATATTTTTATGACCTTGACAGTTTGGAGGAACACTGGTCAGTGATTTTATAGAATGTCCCTCAACTGAGATTTGTCTAATGTTTTTCTCATGATTAGACTGGGGTTATGTGTTTTTGTAAGGTGCCACTTTTATCATGTCTTATCAAGGGTGCATGCAATCAACATAATATATCACTGGTGATATTGACTTTGATCACCTGGCTAAGGTCGTGTTTCAGATTTTAGCCATTCTGATGTGTCTGTAATGATACCTTGTTTTAATTTGCATTTCCCTAGTGACAGAGGATGGTCAGCATCTTTTTATATGCCTATTAATCACAACATTAAAAAAATATGTTAGGGGCGCCTGGGTGGCTCAGTCGGTTAAGCGTCTGCCTTCAGCTCGGGTCATGATCCCTGGGTCCTGGGATCGAGCCCCGCGTCCGGCTCCCTGCTCAGTGGAGAGCCTGCTTCTCCCTCTCTCTCTGCCTGTCTCTCTGCCTGCTTGTGCTTTCTCTCTCTGTGTCAAATAAATAAATAAAATCTTAAAAAAAAAAATATGTTAGATGCTCTTATCTAGAAATAGAGTTCTCCATTGATTTTTTTTGGCAAAATATAGTAAATTTATTTATAACATTCTTCAATTTTTTTAGTAAATGTTATTTTCAAACATTTTTAAAAATCCTTAAACATTTTAGTATTTACTATCCCTATAGTGAATGGGATCTCTTTGATGGCACTTATCCAATTGGTTTCATGTATGAGAATCACACCTCTTATTTATGGTTCATATGTAATTGCAGTAGCTAGAAACTGCAGGAAAATGTTAAGTAAAAATGATGAAAGCTAGTATCTACATTTTATTCCTAACTTCTATTAGACTTTAGTGTGATAGTGCTGATTTGAGATTGAGTTTTTAAGGGCTGGATAAAAAAGAATCCTTCCAAAGACCCAGTTTCTCCTAGGGAATTAAATAAATTACTCAATCAGGCACTGACAATGAAATTGCAGAAATATTTATATGGAAAAATGTCCACAATGTGTTTGTTCAAATGCAAGATCCAAAAACCAGGTGGGGTACAATCTGATCCCGTGAGGAAGAGGGATATGCATGCCCAGTATACTGTGGACCTGCGCTCACTCACTCCACCAGCCACCATAGGGGACAGCTCCATCACTCTCCCATCACTGTCCATCATGTGGTCTTCGGGTCTCCCTCCCCACCCCCTGGCCACATCTTGTCACTTTGAGGAATGAGAGAAGTCTCATCTTCAAGTAGGAAAAACCCAGCCATTCTAAATCAAGACTTTAATCTCATATACAACTTAAAGCTCCTTCCTTCCCCACTCCCTTGGGCGTGATGCTCTGCCCAGGACCTGTGACAGGGCAGAAGGAGGGCATAGTCTGTGCTTTTACTCCCCTCCCCACTACCCCCTCCTTTTCTCTGGATCCTCTAAGGACAAGAGGAAAGGCAGCAAAGACCTTGTCATTTGCTGATGATGCTCGTGATTCTCTCTTGACTGTCGAAGGCAACTCCTTTGTGGGGTCTTCTGAGATACCCCATAGGGACCTTCCCATTGCTTCATTCCCTGACATGAGCAATGCACATCCGCCTTGCCTCACCTCTGCTCTCAGCTCCTGTCCCCCAGGGACACGCCCACAGTTCCTGGCAGGCAGTTTTCTGGGTAGGGTGTCTCTGAGGAGGCTCATGACCAGATCTACTCCCTAGTGACCACTGACATGGAAGACATCAAATGTCCTTGCCTTGACAAGTTGCACCTGAAGGCTGCTTTCATAGTTCTCTGCACCTACCCACTTTCGGAAGCATCACAGTCAGCATCCTGGTGAGTAAGGTGCCCAAGAATCATCGGATGCTTCAATCTAAGAGCTGTTGCAAGCTTCCATGATCAGGCAAACATCCAGCCATGGAGGAAGACCCTGGTCTCCCCTTTTGCACACCACCTCAATTTCTATAGTGACTCTCTTAGGCCCCCCTCACACCTGGCCTCCTTGGCTATGGAGAGTGGAGAGAGAGAGACAATGCCATGCCCTTTACACCTAAGTATTTCCTGCAAATCACCTTTTATTCAACTGAACCACTAGCCCTCAGCCAAGTGGAGTTGCTAGATGACCATGATGGACCCAGCTGGGCCACTACTAAACATTGCGTGGACAGGTCTTGCACCAGTCTTTCAAATAAGGGAGCATGAGTCCGAAACAACAGAAAGTATCATTACAATCCTGTGACCAGATCACAAGGACCACACACAAAAATGGTATCTCCGAGAAGCAGAATACAGGCGACTTTTATTTTATTCTTCATGCCTATCCCTTATCTGGTGGTCTGCCACAATTGGGAATGCCTTCCCTCTTTGACAGCAAAGTGCTCTGATTCTTCCCTTTGCCGTGAAACAGAAATCACAGACACTGAGAGGCAGAAACCAGCCAGAGGAGTGCACTCCCCATTGCTGCCTTTGATATTTCGAATCATGTCACTAAGCAAGCTTGCCTTGGAAAGGGGCAGATAGAAAGCAAGATCATCCTTTCACACCTCTACCTTTATCCTCTCCTCCATGAAATCACGGGCAAATTTCACAGCCTTTCTTGTCCCAAACAAAGAAGGAAAGATCTGGTCCTGCGTGATACGAGAACTCCAGGCTCTCATCTTATTTAAAACGTGTGCTCCTCCAGCTTTAATCTCAGTTGGGCCTTCGGAGGTGGAAGGAAGGGTGGTTACGCTGTCTTCTCTTTCTCCTCCTCTTTACATGCTAGGTCCTGCGGCTGCAGAAGTCCCTGCAGTTGAGGAAGGCAGCGGGGCAGAGGGTGCCTCCCTCCCCTAGGCCTCCATCCGCAGCTTCCTGAACGAGCTAGTTTATCTTCAGGGGTCTCTCCATCCTCAGCATCTCCTCCCTCCGGACCTCCCACCTCACTCAAACTGTCAGGCCACCCACCTCTGCAGGTGGGACCTTTGGACAGAATGTCTCTCGAGGTGACCCAGCTTGGCTTCTTCCCGTAGGGCCCTTTTCCTGGCCTGCTGGATGCACCGTCATGATGAGAGACGAGGTGGGAGGATATTCAGTCCCAGGTGGCTGAGGAGCCAGGTGTCTTGGCTGCCACCAGCGCATCCTGCCTCTCCCCTGGAGATGTCTCAGGTGTGTCGGGTATGGGTCAGTTCAGTCCCTGGCCCCCAGTTTGGGATGGGGAGGCTCGCCAGTCTCTCCGAGGTGTTCCCTTGAAGCCCCTCACTGTGTGAGGGCGTGACACAGCCCAGGTTCGTCCGCCCAATGCACAGCCAAGCTCATCACGGAGACGTGGAGTCTGCAGCAAGAAAAGGTTTATTCGAGAGGCAGGCAAATGAGGAGACAGGACCCTGGCTGAAATCTGTCTCGCCAACTGAGATTAGAGAAAGTTTGTACGATCCTAGGTGTTGGGATTACATACATACTGATGAAAAAGGAGTGGAAACATGACTATCCATGCGAAAAGTTGGAGCATGTGCAATGAGCAAACATCTACGGAACCTACATCCAGTGTTCACTTTGGGGTGGAGACAGCATTAAGATGAGGCAGAATTCAACCCCTGACGCCAGGAGGTCATCTGTAGGACATGGAGAGGGCTCAAAACTGGATGGGGTCTTGGGCTCATTATCTCGGGCAAGGAGTGCAGGGCCTGGCTTGTTCGCAGACTGGAGCCCCATCAGTGACCGTCAGTCCAGGTCCCTGCAGAGATGGCTGGTGGTTAGTGGGTTCGCTGGTGGGCTCTGAAAAGACACAAGAGCTGATTGAGGAGAAACTGGTCTCTGAAAAACCAGCTTTAAATGTCCTGTGAATCCACCTCATTAACCCTGTGGGACATGCCTTCTTGGGGAGAGAAAGCAGCCGTGTGCCCACCCGCACCCCCCCACTCCACCTCCCCCGCCCTCCAGGGTCGCATCTGAGGGCCCGTTCCCAGCTTGCCCAGCTATGGCCTTTGTAAGTCCAGCACAAATGTTGTATTTTTTTAAGAAATATTCTTTTTCTGTATTTCTGCCCAAACAGTGGCCTGGATAAATTACAAAGTTATTTTGCTTTCACCCAATAAAAGCCAGAGGACAGGAATTCTGGGCTGGCCTGGTACCTTCATAAGGTTCCCCCTCTGCCTCTCCCTAGCTCTGACCCACGCTCCCACATCCGCAAGACTGTGGCCAGAACCCTGGCTTTCATAACTGTATTTCCAGCAGGAAAAGGAGGAAAGGGACTGGCTGGTGGGATCAGCCTCCCCACCCTCCCTTTAGGGTTGATCGTGTGGCCTGTCAGGAAGTGCTTTCAGAGCGGGTTCCATCAGTGCTCCAGATCAAGGGGGCAGAAAGGACAGGGAACATCTGGAAGGGACCGTGTGTCTCTTCCACAGACGACCTAGCACCTGGCCTGAGGGTGGCACAGAGCCCTGTGGCCCGGGGCTTGGGACCTCAGCCAAGATTGCAATGTCAGGGTAAGTCCACCTTCCTTTCCTGTTTTAACACCAAACCTGATACTTGCCACACAAATCCCAGCCACTCTCTGAAAGGTGGACTCCTCCAAGGCCTCAACTCATGCAGCCCACTTGGGTGAGTTGGGGATAGTGATGTCTTTTCTAGACTCATGGCTGAGACTTCATAAGCTCCACCAGAGGTTGAGGGAGGACATCAATGGGGCAACGGGAGTGGCCGGTGTTGCCATGTTCGATCCCTTTTTATGTTTTCTCTTGAGACATAAAATAAGGACCCAAGCCAACATATAATCAAAATATATTTTGATACCTTTATTGGGATCCCAATAACCAAAATTTCCCCTAACTTTTATGTACGCCAAACGAAAAAGCAAGAAAAATTAGATAAAAATTACTGAGATACAGCACAATGATAAAGAAATAAGCTCTTTGCACAAAGGACCTTTGGTCTCTGAAGACCCTTCTTTCTTCTTTCCAAGGAGCTGCCCTTTCCACAGGAGGTGCATGGAATGGATAGGCAGGACTGTGTTCTGTGGAACAGGGTCAACCAGACCCACTAGGCTTTCTGTGGGGAAGAAAGTTTATGTTCTAATGTGGAGAGCTAGGGAAAAAATGAAACATACAAGTAAAAGCATAGAGTATGCGAAGTACTACAAAGACAAATAAAGCACATAAATCTTCACAGGGAGTTACTGAACTTTTAGAAAGTGTGGTTTAGGAAGACCATGAAATCTTAAGATGATGACATGGGGGAGGGGGAAGTCAATCTGACTGCTTCGTGTAAATGCCTTTGTGATTTTTAAAGTCATAACAATATGATAAAATGAGACAGCAATGTGTAAACGATTATGTTCTATGATGGATAGTGAGGGCAAAAGGAATGGTGTAATTTTGAGCAAAAGCCATTATAAAAAATAACTTTATCAGTGACATGTAGGTATTTATAATTACCCACTCACACCTGTTAAAAATACCCTTATTATTAAAATTTTTGTCAGAAAAATAATTTTGTCACTGTGAATTTGTAAGTCTCTAGTCTCCACCCCCTTTTCACCTACTGGGAGGGGGCAACTCTTCCTAAAATCAAGTTTTCTCAAATTGCACAGTGACGTTCTCATGTTAATTTCTTTTTAATTTTTTGTTCTGTTTTGTTTCACTTTGATTGGTGTGGTCAGAAGTTTGAATTATTTTTCTGGTATATTTAAATAACTAGGTCTTGCCCAACTAAATGCTTCCTGTAAGAAATTTACATTAAATATAAAGACATAGGATAAAAGCAAAAGGATGGAAAGGATATATACCATGAAAGCAAAGTACTAATCAAAAGCTGGCATGGCTACACTAACATAAGACAATGTAGGCTTCAAAAAAACCAAAAGAGGAATATTATTAGTAGAAAAAGGGACATTCTGCAAGATAAAGGTGTTACCTCTCCAAGAAGACATTAACAATCCTAAACACATATGCACCTAACAACAGAGCTTTAAAACACACAGAGCAGAAGCTCTTGGGCTGAAAGAAG
Source organism: Mirounga leonina (assembly GCF_011800145.1). NCBI lineage: Eukaryota > Metazoa > Chordata > Mammalia > Carnivora > Phocidae > Mirounga > Mirounga leonina. The sequence goes on from NW_023270855.1 coordinate 1,365,437, forward strand.
AAACACATGAGTCTACTATTATTGCTTGGATTTGTTCATCAATTCTTCTATTTTTTAAATCCTGGGAGAATTTAAATTTAAATTTCTGTTTTTTAAATTCTGCTTTCAGTGCTATTATTTCCTTCCTTTTACTTTCTTTAGCTATTTTTTTTTTTAACTTGAAATTGAATTCTTAGTTTCAGTTCTGGGTTGTTGGGGTTTTTTTTCCTTACTCTTGATAGTATTTAAGACCTTGAATATTCCTCTGAGTATAGCTTTAGTTGCTTCCATTTGTTTAAATATGAGGTGCTTTCATTATTGTTACTTTGGAAACAAATTTTAAAGTCTTACTTTTCTTTGGAAAAACACTTTTTTTTTTTCCCCAGAAGATTGCAGATACTAGTCAAAGGAAAAAGTTTTTAAGGTACTGATAAACATTTAAAAAGGTAAGCATGTGAAGAAACACCCATGCCCTGAACACAAAGCCTAAGTAGTTCAAATATACTAATCCTTCTTAAGTTGTTGTAATATTTAATTCAAATCTGACAGAGTAGCTCCGAAGCTTATATGAAATAATACATGTAGAAGAATGATAAGGGCAAGTTTATGCTCCTAGATAAAAGAAAAACATTGAAAGACATAATCAAATGGTGATTTCTGACACCAGCATAGCTGAGCAGATAAACAGCAAAGGACAACTGTCCCAGAAACTGACCCCTGCAATAATAATAATTTTTTGGATGATATAAGTGACATGGAATTGAGGAACAAAGAAAATTCAGAGAAAGGCTAAGACGTCAGAGAAAAAGTTTGGATTTTTCAGTAAATGCTACTGGGACACAAACTTGGGCCAAAGTAAATTACAGATGGATTAAAGATTTCAATGAATAAGGCAAACCTTTGAAAGAAGAAATAAAAATTATAATTTACCTTATAGCATTATGGAAAGGGACTTCTAAAAGGAATTTTATTGTTTTAATCAAAGTAATACATATTCTATGTAAAAATTATAACATATGCATAATTAAAATAAAAATTACCCACAGTTTCATAAAACAAATATTAACATTTTAATGTAAATCTTTTTTAATATCATATATGAATATTTATATGCTATTCTATTTTATATCCCTTTTTACATTAGTCCATGTACAGTGTAGGAGGGTCATTCTGCATGAATTTTTGAACCCATTTCCATCCTTCATCCCTACCCATTCTGGAAGGGGTAGGACTTCACAAACTAGAGCCACTAAGCTAGCTCTGGGTCTATTTTCACTTGTCCCGTGTGCCACAGAACCCAGGCTGTGGGGCCAGTGAGCCATCGGTCCCTTTCTTAGATCTACCTTCGGGCATGGTAGGGCTCAAGAGCACAGATTTTTCCAGAGTAATCCCATTCAGTGTGTTTTTCAAAAGCCAATTATCATCCCTCTTATAGCACCAATATGGTTGGGGTTAAGAGTCATATAAATGTGTTTTACACTTTCACTACAAACTGCTCATAGTTCAATGTGTATTTGAACCACCTGGGGGTCTTGTTAGAATGCAGACTCTGAGTTTCTGTGTTTTAGCAGTTCCTTGGTCACACTCATTGCTTTGGGCCACACTGCACAGCAAAGGGCCCCGGGCCCTGGTTTTCAAGCTCTCTGGGGAGATTGAACCAGCACCGGAGCCCAGAGCCAGCCTGGCAGTCCAGCGTCATTGGTCCAGATGTGGCTGGGCTTTAGGAATTTTGACAGTCCTCAGGTGACTCTGTTGCAACAGCCAGAGTCAGGAGCATGGTACACGCACGCACACATGCATGCATGTACCTCCAGGGTAAGGAATGGGACCTAGCCTTCTTCGGGCCTTTACAGAGCTGCATCCTACCTGGGCTGTCGGGAACCCGTCTGTGGTTTGCCCTATTGGCTTCCGGTCCTGAGGCTTCTAGGGGTTTGCTTTTGAGAAAAAGAAAAGAAAGAAACTTAGAAGCAGAAAGGATCTGACTTTAAATCTCAAGTGACTGACTTCCCCTGGAAATGACTAGATCAAAGTGATGGCCACCCTAAGAAGGAGCAAATTAAGGTAGAATTCCGTAGAGACTGTATTCTACCTTAGGGGCTACAACTACTTATCTACCTGAATACTCAAAATACCACATCTTCTGGAATTATGTCACTAAAGTGATAGACACTTGTCACACCCATAATATAAAATATCAGGTAGGCTTTAAAAATTCGCTTCTAAAGAGTATGTGGTAATGTGTCAGGGAAATGTTAAGTAAAACCGTATATTAAAAACTTTATAAATAATGTAGTTCCAAGTTTGTTTATGATATGTGTGCATATATTTGTAGAAGGAAAGGCTGCAAGAAAATACCCCAAGATATTAATAGCTGTGATGGGCTTATGAATGATTTTAATTTTGTTCTTCCCACTTTTCTGTGTGTTTGGGGATTTTTTTCTTTTTTTCTTTGCTGTGAACATATATTATTCTGTAATCAGAAAATAATATCAACTGGAAAACAAAACAAGCAAGAGATGAAGGAAGCACCATGGTGGCCGGGGGTTGCCTCTGGCGCTGAGGTCTGGGACTCAGCTCTCACAGAAGACAGACTTCCCTAATGAAGAGGGTGGGAAGAAGGAGGGGTGAAGGAGAAATGACCACCATGACCTTAATAACAATATTGATCTTTGCTGGGAAAGGCAGCTCTGTGCAGGTTGCTCGAACCTTGTACAGTGGCATTGGGTAGCTGAGCTGGGCACATCTCTTAGTCTGGGTGAGTCTCTCTCTGTTCTGGGCTTGATGTGTACTTCTTTTTCTGTTTAAGTACATGTGTCATATGACCCCTGGCCAACCCCAGTGCTGTCTCTGTTCCCGATGTGGAGGAAGCAGGGTGCCTTGCTTGCAGCACAAGACGGGTGCATACGGACCATGGCCCTGTGTCAGCTGCAGGGCCAGACCTGTTGGCCATGGTGGATGGACGCCCACTACCGCAGCTGATCTTGCCCTGTCTCTTCATGGGTAAAATGTTGTTCCATCTAGTGCCCCTGTGAGCCATGTCTTTATTGGTGACCCTGACACTTGCAAACCATGCTGTGGGTTGACAGCCCAAGACTGCTGCTCCTGGGGAGGCAGCCATGTCACTTGCTCAACAATACCAATGGCTATGTTAGCGCCTTCTGCCCGAATGCAGTGTGAAATAGCTAATCATCTTTGTGCCCTGATGTGGCCACACTCATTTATCCCTATTTCACGGTTGAGGAAACAGGCTTCTCAGGGTTAAGGAACCTGCCCAAGACCATGCCACTCATAAGTGCAATGCCGAGACTCAAACTCAAATTTGTCTTATTTTAGATCCCCAAATGGAGAGAATCCAGACTAGGTCGGGCTGACTCTCTTTCCCTCAAGGACTAGTAGAGACATCCAAGGTCAATTGCATAAACTCCCCCATCACATCACCCAGGTTTGGGTGGAGCTGTATGTTAGGAAGGCTCTGGGGCAGGGTAAGGCTGTGTGTTCAAGATTCTGGATAAATCAGTTCCTGACAGATTGCTTCCCTCCTTCCCCTTGATACTAGTTATTCATCTCCTGAATTTCAGACATTTTGCTTTCCAAGGAAACCTGAAGTCTGAGCTTACCTACTCCTTCCTTTTTGTCTGGTTTTCCCACTCATTCATTCATGAATTTGTTCACCATTTCATCAAACAGGTAGTGAGTCCTATTTTGTGCTGGACATCATGAAGGTTCATGGTCTTGACTAGTACCCAAGTGGTTAACCAGCCAGGAGTTAAAAATGAGACTCGTTGTCAAATGGTGGACACTCAACCTCTCCCCCGTATACCTCCCCAAAATGTGGAGGTACTCAAATACTTTCTTAAGTTTTAAGAACCTAGCTACACTTTAAAGCAAAACCTGAAATTTTCGGGTGGTAGATGCAGAGACAACTCAGTGCAAGTGAGTAAAATCAAAACCTGATGGACCTGGGCTGCAGGGATGGGAGCTTACAGCCCAGCAAGATCTGAGAGAAAGGAGGAGAGTAGGGGAAGGAGGGAGAGAGAGAACAGCTTCTGTCTGGGGCAGGATCAAACGTGATCCCTGAGCCTAGAGCCAGGCACTTGTGTCTCTCCGTGAACAAAGATTATGCGTTGGGTTTACAAGTTGTGTCACAGTCATTCTGTTGTGCTTGCACATGCATTTTACATGGAAATGTTCCAACAGTAAGGAACTCTGCACTATCTGATACATCCTGAGTTGACTGCGGTTTGCTGGATTAGTGAGAGAAATAGTGGGTTAATTACCATCAAGGTAAATACATAACTTTGCATGAATGCTTTCCTTGTACAAATGTGGTTTTTTTTCTAATAAACATTTTTAATCTCAATATTACAAGTCAACACTTTTTGAAGCTATTATGACAAAATTTCCAATATTACAGGAAAATGGATCTTCTTAGCAAACAGATGTAGACAGAAACTCTGAGGACAAGACATAAAATAAGTATAGATTGAACTTAAATTTTATGGTAATTGGTATGCAAATATTCCCCAGCCTTGTCCTAATCCATCTAACAAGATGTAATGGCTAGCTTATTGCTTGTCTTCTCTGAGCATCTGTGTCAACAGATTCCCATTTTTTTCAAGGTTCTTCATTAACTGCTAGGCAAAGCCCTTAGCTTCTGCTTCAGTTACATTTTCTAAACAAAGGCTGAATTAAAGAATATGAGCTAACACATTTCTGCTTGCACAACTGGGATCTGACTATTTCTGCCCACAGGCTGTGGGAGCTTCCTGCACCAGCACCTAAGGGCCCCAGCTAACCCTCCCTCTAGCATCGATCTTACCTTTGGCCCCCTTTATGCCTCAGATGCTGGCACTGCTGGTGACTCAGATGCTGGCTGAAACATCGTGGCCGTGACCCCACTGCAGGCCTTTGCCCCTGGTCTGACCACCTCTCTGAAATACACTGAGTGTCTTTGTGCCCCACTGGACCCCTCACCCAGGCCATTCCACCCCTGCCCATTCTTGCAGCCCCTTCCGGAAGTTCACCAGAAACTCTAGGGCTCCCCCACAGCAGGTCCCTCCAAGGGCCATTCCCTTCCTTTTTCAGGCTGCCCCACTCCACATCCCATCAGAAGGTGGGTCCATTTGCCCATATCCTAGACCAGAGCCAAAGCCTGGGTTAATTTTGTCCCATGTCATTTCTGAGTCTTATGTCTAAATTTCACCTCAACAAATACACTGAGTTCTTTGCAGGTAGGGATCACAGCCCCTGCTCCCTTGCATCCTCTTGCTGGGCTAGGCGCAGAGCTGGGCACTTGGGGGCTCTGGCTGCGTACGCTAGTGGCGGACTCAAGGCTAGTAGCTAATGGCTAACTCTAACCAGGTATGTGGGCTTGAGTAGGTGCTGCTGTCCCCTCCATTGTCTCCCCCCACGCCCCCAGGCTAGGGAGACTCTATTTGTTTTGGGCATAGCTCCTGTGCTGCCCGGGTGTATAAGCTAAGGGATAATAGAGCTACAGAAGCATAAGCCCTCAATGATGGGGAATGTGTTTGTCTGCTAAGAAGCAATTTCAGCGAAAATTAACTCCATTTCAGTGGAAAGAGTGAGGCTTGGCATAAGCTGGCCAATCCCAGAGGACAATAAAATTACTTCGTCAAAGCTCCACTTGCTTAAATTAACCAAGCGAGCACTCCAGGATCCTGGCTAGATACAGCGAGTAACTAGGTTTTAATGAACAAAAATAGCTTCTTGGATAAATAAGGAAAAGAAACCACAGCCTACCTCTAGCATAAGCACACATGGTGCCTATCTCAAGTACAACTGTCTCCCAAGCACACAATAGTCATGAGTATCCTCCACACTGTCTACACTGTTGGCATTGGCTGTGTGTTCCCAAGACGTGTTCTTGGCCACTGATGTTCTGTCTATACAGTCTTCGCTGGCTTTGCCCTCAAGGATTATGTTCTTGTCCATGACATGTTGGACAGCAAGTCTCCTCTGGCTTTGTCTTCATGACTATGGACTGGCCACCCAGGTCCTGGGAAACTATGGACACTGACCGTTTCCTCCATGACCACCTTCTTTTGTCCATTTACACCTCAGCTTCTACACTGTGCCCTTTGCCCATCCTGTGCTGGTCAACTGTGTTATAGACAACTATTATACTGATTGTGCCATCTAGATCTATGACCTTGGCCATTTTGTTTGAGCCACAGATACTTAGATAACCGGCTCTACCTCGATCAGGACCTTGGTGATTGTGTTCTGACCAGGCATGTCGTGGGAAATTGTCTATACCAAATGGAGTAAAATGTATTCATAGCCCCCTCTCCAAGTTAAATTTTTTTTTTAAGGATTTTATTTATTTCTTTGAGAGAGAAAGAGAGCACACAAGGAGGGAGAGGGACAGAGGGAGAGAGACAAGCAGACTCCCCTGATGAGTAGGGAGCCCGATTCGGGGCTCAACTCCAAGACCACAAGATCATGCCCTGAGCCAAAGTCAGATGCTCAACCAACTGAGCCGGCACCCAGGTGCCCCTTATTTTTTTTTATTATTCATCTGCATCAGTTACAGTTCTATCAGAGAAACAGAACCAGTAGGAGAGATTAGGCAGAGAGTTGTAGATAGAGATAGATACATAGATAGATAGATGATAGATACATAGATACATAGATAGATGTGATTGATAGAGCTAGATAAACAAATGATAGTCCAGTCCAATAAAGGCCCTATGACATGGAGCAGACAGCAGTGTAGACACACACAAGTTCACCAAGTAAAAGGGAAGTGGATTTCTTTCTCCGTTCCATCAGGAATAGCGCTGGCCAGAATATCAAACCCAGACCCACCCCCCACCCCCTCAAGACACTGTTATCCCTGGCTATGCTTTCTCTGATCCTCTACAATAGCCTTTGCCTTTTGAGAAGTACCTTCTCCAAGTCAGACCCTCTGGTTCTCTGACTCCCCCCCAAATTCTATAGAATATGGGAGCCATCCATCCTTACGTGTTACTGTGACATATACAGAGAGAGACGGAGAGATTTACTGTGAGGAACTGGCTTCCATGGTTGTGGGAGCGGGCCAGGCATATCTAAGATCTGTAGGGCAGAATAAGAGAAAGCACAGCCTGGAAACTCTCTTATTCCTCAGGGGAACCTCAGTTCTGTTGTGGGAGCTTTCGGCTGATTGGATAAGGCCCACTCAGGTCATCCAGGATAATCTCCTCTACTAGAGTCAACCTACTGTAGATGTTACCTACATCTACAAAATACCTCCACAGCACAGCTAGGTGAGCGTTTGAACAGCTGGGCGCTAATGAGAGAGGGTCTGCCAACTGCGGGCATCTCCCTTTAAATAACGAAGGTGGGTTCCCTGTATCTTGCTGCTCATCTGGAAGAGTTAAGAATCTGCTTCTCAGGTGTGGTCAGCCGTGGCATGAAGGAGGGACCTGGGAGGGTGGTCAGCCCCGTCTCCCCAGCTCCCACACACTAGCTGAACAAATTTATCTGTGAATGGTTTCTCGTATGCTCAGTGTAGCTGCCTGGCCCGAGCCCTGGTCTGTATGTCTGATTGTCTGATTGTCTGTTCGTCTGAACTTTTATTCCAGGTGTACTGCGTGGCTTTGTCCTTGATGAGTCCTCCTCAAAGAGCCTGGCCTGCCTTCACGGCATGGTTCCCTTTGCACTGGGGCTCTTGATGCAGCAAATTCCTGGGCTGCAGAAGAATCTGAGTCTGTTCACTGCCAGCTTTGCCCTCTGTTTGCTCGTTCATTCATTCATTCATTCATTCATTCATCAGCAAGCATTGTGGAGAGCTTGTGGTGAGCCAGGCCCGGTGCCAGGCACCTGGGACCTGGGGATGAACACAGGAGACAAAGATGCCTGCCTTCATCAAGCTTCTGACCTCCTGGGGAGAGAGGATCTGAAAAGTGATGAGCTATGTCTGGTGGTGATAATCACTGTGGACAATCACCAAGTGGGGCTTGGAGAACATGGATACTTGGGAGAACAATTTCCATTCTCAGTAGGGTAGTCAGGATATGTCTCCTTGAGAAGAAGATTTTCCAACACTCAGGGGATGGAAGAAGGCAAGGAATGGAGCCATGCCCTTATGGGGTTGAGTGACGGGACACTCTTGGCCAGAGCTCAAGGCAGGAAAATGTTTGGCACTTTCCAGGAAGGACGGGGACAGTTTCAATTAAGTGAAGTGGAAAAGAGCAAACAGGAAGAGCAGAGGCCAGGGATGCAGCCCCAGCAAGATCTGTTGGCTGGAGAGCTGCTAAGACTCAGGCTCTGATCTGAGTGAGATAGGACCCACTGGAGTGTGCCCCCATCAGACCGAGGCTCCCAGTCCCTAGCTGTCAGGAGAGCGGGCTGCTGAGCCGCCTCCAGGAGCCGCCTCTGCCAAGCCTGCCCTTCCCCTGGGCAATGCAGGGGTGAAAAGGCCCAGCCCTCTTGCTTCAGCTGGGGACAAAGCTGAAGCCCAGTCCAGCCAGCCCCAGAGCTCTGGGGGTTCAGCAAGGCTACACTGCCTGCAGCCCAACTGCTCCCCCTAATCAAGTGTCCCCTTCCAGGCGCTGCCCTCAGAGGAGCCTCCCAGCCACACCACCTGCTCATTTCTGCCTGAGTCTGGTTCCCGAGAGGAAGGGCAGTGAGCAGGAGTCTCTACCCCTCAAAAGGTTGCACAGCCTTCCCTATGTGGAATCCAGGGAGGTTCCTCTGTGTGAGCTGGAGCTCCCTTCCCTGCTGGGAGGCAGCACCCCAGTGCTCTTGGAGAGCCTCCTGACAGGATCTGTGGTGTCCCCTCACTCTGCACTGCCTCCCCTCCACCCAGCACCCATTCCCGAGGTGGATTCCCCTTTGCCCAGTATGAAGAGATACTGTGTCTGCCATCCTACATGTTTCTGAGTGTTGGCGCTGGATTCCCACTCACGGAACCAGCCGCCTCCGGAGGCTGCCTGAGAAGTAATGATTCTCTCCAATAGGAAATCCATTTATAGGTGAGACTCAAAACAGGAAATGACTGTTTCCTCCAGTGAGGACCCGCTACGTCCCCCATCTCTACCGTGACCATGGCTTGCACCATGCCCAGTTCTCCGTGGAGAAGGTGCAGCTGTCAGTCAAAATGACCAGAGGTTGCAGTGATGTCCCGTACAGCATGGTGACTGTCGCTAACGCTGCTGTAGGATATATTTGAATGCTGTTAGGAGAGTAGATCTTAAGAGCTCTCATCACAAGGAAAAAAACAAATTTTTTTTCTTTTGTAATTATAGGAGCTGCTGATGTCAACTAAACTTATTATGGAAATCATTTCATAATATATATAAGCCAAACCATTATGCTGTATGCCTTATACAGTGCTGGATGTCAATTACATCTGAAAACTAGAAGGGAAAAAAAAAAGACCACAGAGGTTCTGGTTAATGACGAGCCAGGAGCCCCACACAGCCAGTGCTGCTCACTGGTCTCACGGGCCTCCGCAGGCTGCTCTCCACAGAGAAATCTATCCTGGAGTGTCGAGAATATATAAACAACACATCACGTTAATAAGAAAAGATAAGCAACCAAATAGGAAAATGGCCAAAGGATATGAATTCACTGAAGAGGAAATAGATAGGCCAACTGACAGAAGAGAAGATGCTCAGCCTTACCAGTAAGCAGGGAAATGCAAATCAAATCACCCACGAGATAGCGTCTTATTCACGCCTGTAACTGGCAAAAATTGGTTTGATGATATCATGTGCTATTGAAGGAATGGGTTACCCCGGACCCCATGAAAACATGTGTGTCTCAGGAGCAACAGTGCCACTTCTGGGGTGACTGTGGGCCCCGGAGCCCCCTCCAGATGCATAAGAGGTGCGTCCCAGGATGCTACACGAGGTCGTTGGGAACAACCATGTGTCGTCACCCAGGGAGTGACTCAGATGCTGTGTAATCACACGATGAATATTGCTCAACAGTTCAGACACTGAACCCAGATCTACATGGATCAACACGGAGGAACATCTCTAACAGTCTGGAAGGAAACCCATTAGCTTCATAGGTGTAATTAGTTTGGGGAGTGCTTGGCGGAAAAAGGTTGGTCACAGGGGACTTTGGGTTTATCCGGAATCTTGTTATTGTTTAAAAAAAAGAGAGCATATGGATGCATTTCTTGTTTCACTAGAGAACAATGTTAGGAGTCTGTCTTGGGGGAGGGGCCTTTCTTTCCCACCACCGCACCTGTGAGCTAATCCAAGTCCACAGCTGGCTGACAGATTTCCCCAGGACCCCGGTGCGCCCCCACTGTTACAGGGTCCCCAGGGGCCTTCAGTCCACATCTTTTTCTGCCCCGCCAACCACCACACAGACCAACTTGCAAAGGCACAGGCAGAAGGTAGGGTTCCTGGCAGGAGTGATGGAGGCAGCCATTTGTTTTAGCCCATGTCTAGCAGGCTGTCCTCCCTGCCTGTGCAGCTGGCCGCCCACAGCAAGCACACACTTGGCCCACCCATGGGTCCAGAATATGCCATCCAATGGCCGCTTTGGCCCCCACCTCTGCAATCTCCTTGCGCTCCTCCTGCCACCAGTGCCACTGACATCCTGATGGGCCAGCAGGACCCAAAGGAGCTGTAGGCCACTGAGAAAGATGCAGCGGAACGCTCTCAGTGGGAGGGGAGGGGCAGAAAATTTCGGAACTATGCAGACCTCACAGGAGGTTCTTCCAGCAGATGTTTGCTTGCCCCTCCCCCGCCCCCCCTACCAACCCTCCCAGGCCGAAGGCCAGAGGTTTCTCCGGAGCGATGGGGGGACCCTTCTGGTGATACAGGCCTCAGTGTCATGCCAGGTGGCCCCAGCACCCCTCTGCCATGTTTGTTGCTCCTCATCTCCCACTCCTGCTGTGCCCAGTGCACAGGCTGAACCCCAGCCCTCCACCCGGGGAGGTGGGGGGACTGGACAGGTGGTACGGGAGGGCTGGCTTGCATTGTTGCCTTGGCCAGCTGTTACTCCAGGAGGACCTGGGCTGAACTGCGGCAGCAGGAACCAAGGTCATTCTGGACAGCTGGGGACAGCTACCAGGGAAGTCCAAGCTGCAGGTCCAAGGGGGGCGGGGTTGGCCACACTACTGGCGTCTCTGAAGAGCCCATACCCAGCTCCGGTTCTCGTGCCCTGAGCTTCCCCAGCCCCTCCCGCCACCATCCACGTCAGCTGGACCACCTGCCCCTTGAACTCCAGCTCAACCCTCCCTCTTTTCCTTTGCCCTCCCACCCAACTTTATCCCACTTACTAAAGCGTCATTTCCCACCATCCACAGACTGATCCCTAACCCCTGGCCCCACGTAGATCAGCCATGGAATTTGAACGGGAGTCAGTCCAACCCAGCAAGAGAACATCAAGTGTTACCTCTCAGCCTTTCTGGGTAAAAGCTCTGACAACCATTCCAAGGGGACCCTGGAAGTCAGATCTGAGAGGGACCACCGAGGTCCCTCTGGATTAGCCAGGAAGAATGCCCAGGTCTGGAAGCCCCACCAGCTCCGTCTCTGCCACCCATTGTCCAGGAGTCCTGGTTTGATGCTCACAGTTGAGAACACTGTGCCTTGCAGACATCCCCTTTGGCCTAGGCAGTGGTCCTGGGCACAGAAAGCCTGAGCCCTGTGCCTAGAGCCAGAGCTTAGGTTCAAATCCCAGCTCTACTGCTTAGCTGTGTGACATTTAGCAACTGTCTTTACCTCTCTGAACCTGATAGGATTGCTGTGAATATTTCCTACCTCTGAAAGTAACTGTAAAGTTTCCATTTGTCATGATTTTTTTTAAAAAACCAAGTTTCCATGACTTCCAAAAGTTTGGGAAACCTTGGTGTAATCCCATAGTTTTTTTTATAAGTTCTTGGCCTGCTTACTCTTCAAAACATGAATTGCAGAAAGGAAAGGTGAGAAGAGAATAGCCCTGAGGACAAAAAAAAGTCTGCAGAGTTAGGGCAAACTGCTGGGTGACAGCTTTGAAATGAAGCCACAGGGCTGTTAATTGCATTCTCTTTGCCCCCGGGTGTGTGCTCGTCTCTCTTCTCTGCTGTGGGATCAATGTGAGGGATGGTGAGCAGGATTAAGGAAGGCAGACTTTGATTAGACCATCAGACAGGTAAAAGGGTATTGAGCCAACTCCTGGTGACTTGTCACTAGATACAATTAATTGGTGCAAGTGCGTGTGTGTGTATGTGTGTGTTCTTTGTCTCTCTCTGTCTCTGCTTCTCCAACCCCTCTCTCCCTCTCTCCTTTGGCCCCCACTTTATCCCATTTAGTAAAGTATGTGCATTCATACCCAAGAGTCCTGTGACTCCCTGTAGGAATCCAATTTACAACGAGTAACCAAAGGTTCATAGTGGTGGACTGTCTGGGGTCTTGTTCACTTAACACATATTTGCTGAAGACCTACTATGTGCCAGTAAATCTTGCAGGTGGTGGGGACAGAACAGAGAAAAAACAGATGGTGGGGTTGTCCTTGTGGTGCTTACATTCCTTCCGATCCAAACAGGTGGTAAATATTTCCCATCCCCTAGCGACAGGCACTGCAATGAAACAAAGAGGAGAGGATGAGGAGTGAAGAGGAGACTATTTTGGATAAGGTGGTCCTAAAGCCTACAGAGTGCTCAGCCGACAGGACTCTCGTAAGCACCTGCCTAGCACTGGGGTGGAGAAAAAAACAATGGGCCTTGTTCTCCACCTGAGTCAGGAAGCAACACTCACGAATTGGGAGTGGAGACACTCGGTCAGATGGTGTGGATTAGGTGTGGGCATTCCAGTAGAGGTGGGGGAGGAAAGCCAAGAGTGCACCTGCTAGAGTAGAGAATTGGGGAACTGAAAACACTGATAAGATAGGGCAGTTGGAAAGATGGAGTCCTCCAGTGTGAACACGCTGAGCCGGGGTTTGCTGCACAACCCTCTGTGTGGTGAACAGCTCAGACTCTGGCCCAGTCTTGGGGGCTTATAGGCATCTTGTTATGTTCAGCTTGCTCATGTCTGCAGAAACCTGGGACTGAATCAAGCAATGGTTAGAGACAAGCATTTGAAAGTAACCAGTTATGCACAGAAGTACCCCTGGGGGTTGCATTTCTTTCTGTCTTGCTCTAAATAGTGACAACCATTCCTGCCTGATGGGGCCAAGCCTTGTGTCAGGCACTTTACATGCATGATGTCTTTTAATCCTTGTCACAACAGCTGAAGAAATACCGGGATTATTATCCCCATGTTTTAGAGAAGGAATCAGAAGTTAGGAGAGATGACGTAATTTGCCCATGTTCTGTCCCTTAATTAAATAAGCTATGGAAGACTTAACGACACAGCTAGTAAAACACAGAACCAGGTCTGTCTGACTCTGAAAACCTTCATCTGATCTGATCTATGGTGCTTAACTGTTTTCCATAAATAGGCTTCATTCTTTTTTAACACAGTAAAAGCTTATACTGAGCTATTCTCACAGAGTCCTACTTTGTTTCAAAATAAGCAAGAACACAAAGAAAAGTGTTCCATAACTCAGAGTCAGAGGTCCGGGGGCACAGGGCCCGTGGCAGGTGATCTATCCTGCAATAACACACCACCTTCACCCCCCACCCCCACCCCCAGCTCACCTGAGCGGACAGTGTTCCTGGTGGGGGAGGGGCTTGTGACCCGGTGGCTTGCTCAAGAGGGGGCCACAGAGGCGAGCCAAGCTGAACTGGGATAAAGATACTAAAATGAAGCAGGATTACAGAATCTCCTACCCCAGTACCTAGTGAAACAAATTAAAAATAGTAAAAACAAAAGGAAAAAAAAATTTTTTTTGAGACGGAGAAAGAGTGGGTGGTGGGGAGGGGCAGAGGGAGAGGGAGAGAGAGAGAATCTTAAATAGGCTCCACGCCCGTACGGAGCCTAACATGGGGCTCAATCTCACGACCCTGAGATCATGACCTGAGCTGAAATCAAGAGTCAGATGCTTAACCAACTGAGCCACCCAGGCGCCTCATGAGAAGAACTATTTAAAAAAAAAAAAAAAAAAAAACAGTAAAAAATGGATGAGAAAATAGAAAAACCTTATACCACTTTTAAAAATAATCACCATAAAAAGAAATGCTCAGGTCAGGGGGTGCCAGAGAAGTAGCCTGGAAGGAGGATGGTCCGGGAGAATGAGGAATGGGGGTGGGGGTTGCCAAAGTGTCCATGTTGTGCTGTGTGCAGGGAAGAAGCTGGAGACCACTGACCCAACTGCTGGGCTCACAGCCCAGGCCAGAGTGGCCCTGATCTCAACATTTACTGGAATCCCTATTAAGAAATAGGTTCCAGGCCACCCCGTGACCAAATAAGCTTCCTACACCCATTCTCATGCCCTCAGGTTACAGAAAAGCAGACCGAAGAAAACATCAGCGCCCTCAGAGGAGAATGGAAATGAGAGGGACAGAGACAAAGAAATGAGGAGGAGAGCTGCAGACAGAGAACTGGGTATTAGCACCTGGTCAATGGCTCCCTGCCCATCTTATGTATATCACTTGGGTTGCTTTTTTGGTTGCAAGGAGCAGAAAACCAAATAGAAGTGGCTCAGATATTATCTGAGATATTATCAGATATATTACCCAAATAGAAGCCCCAGGACCCAAAGCCTTTCTGCTTTGTCATCTTTCTGCTTTGTCATTCTCAGCACATTTTGCTTAGACTAATGTTCCTCATGAGGCTAAGATGGCTGCCAAAATTCCAGGCATTGCAGAGGCAACCTCACATTTCAATGGCCAGAACTGGGCCACCTGCTTCTTCCTAAGTCAATCACTGGCTAGGGAAATGGAACTACTGTGATTGGCTTAGACTAATTAAGACCCACCTCTGCCCAGGGCTTCCTTGGGGAGAGTGAGCACCCAGATAGGTCTGGGGCTCTAACAACACAAAACACAACAGGGGGACATGGAAGGATGGCTTTGATGAGTAACCAACAGGCTTACTCCACCCTGGTTAGATTAGCCACCCCAGGACCTTTGTCTAAGCACCCAAAACAGTCCTGATTAACCCAGGCATGAGGGAAGGCAAGCATAACAGGGGGAGTCTGGAAAAAGTCTACATTTAGGAGCATGATAAGCAGTTCTTCATAATTATCAAGATTCTGACTGAGGGAGTGGGCTGGGCAAGAGGTGGGCAGTGTGCCAGGACCTCAGCAAGCACCCTAGGATTTGGGAAAAACGGACACTTCCCCAGAGTCAGCCTTTGGCCCACCCATCCTCAGGCCATGGCAAGTGCATGCAGCTGAGAGGTCCCAGAAGCCAACATCCACATCTTGACCATACAGCTGAAGTGTGTCCCCACACAGGGAAGGGTTGGGCCGAGAAGCCATGAGGACCAGCTGCGGTGGGCTGGCTGGCGCCCTGGGCACGACCCCACGGTACCCAGCCACTCTCCTGCCTGCATGAGGAGGCAGCGTGCTGGCCTGTAGTCGCCCATGTCCTCCTGATTTGGGCACCCGCGACACAACTCCTGTCACCATCACTCCCATTTCATACTCTCTCAAATATTAGTTAATTTTAACTTATGCCTAAATTTTATTTTTCTATTTCTTTCATGCCTGTTTAGAGGATACCTAACAGGAAGCTTTAAATCATGTCATAAATGACGTCTCATTTTCCATACTATGAGTACAAGAAAACACAATGAAGTCAAAATAATGTTATTAAACCCTAATATGATACCACTGCCTGGCAAGACGCTCAGCCCTAGGCCCACTCCCTCTTCGTTAGAAGAAGAGGGATTAGCAAGTATTATGAAAGTGTTAACACACTCTAGCACCAAATCAAGGCAGTCTCCTTAAAGCCATTAGAAGGCTTGCAAGATAATTTGTAGGCAAGTAACTTTCTCACTGTGGAATCTGAGAGTATTCGATGCTGGGCTCAGGCTCTTCAACACGTCTCTTGAGTGCCACCACACTCTAGGGACACCAGAGGTGTGCAAGAGCCTTGTCTCAGGGTCAGAGGAGCTGTGCTCAGCCCATGAGCTTGGACTGGGGCAGGTCACATGGCCTCAGTTTCCTCAGCTGTCAGAGAGGGTCCATGGTCTCCGTCAGAGTGGTGGGAGGGTGCAGGCGGATACCGTGTGGAAGGCACCTGCAGCTCTCTCCCAAGCACGCTGCAATGGCTGGGGCAGGGGTGGAAGGGCCCCTTCAGTGGGGCCTTGTGGCTGGGAGAGCCCCCCACCCCCAACCTTGGCACCAAGCACCCTGTTGCCGGCTCTGCAGCCGAACGGCAGGAGGCTCAGGGGCGCCCACCCAGCCAGGGCAGCGCAGAGGACCAGCCAGCAGCCACTGCAGGGGTGGGAAGTGACAGGCCCTGAGGCTGAAACCACCACCAAACACCGCCCTATGCTCCCTCCTGCGGGGATGGGCAGTGACTTCATGGGAGCTCCTGGACAGCGCACTGCTCTTGAGACGCCTACACTCATCCTCTCTTGGGGCCAGTCGGTCAGCGCCACATGTTTGCTGGGTGTCTGTGGACTGCTGCCCACAAGTCGGAGCCCCTCGTGTCTGATTCTGATGGGCACAGACAACAAGAATACGCCCAGAGGTCAGATCTGGGGGGCTTGCCCCACACTGGGGGTCCAGCTCTGCCCTGGGAGAAGCAGGCACTCTGGTCGGCCAGCCTGGGTCACATACCCTCTACCATGGTGGGACGGCAGGACTATGAAGAAGGCAGTCCCAACAGATGAAACAGGACAGTTCCCACTGCCCGACCTGTGGATCTCAACCCATTGATGGGTTGTGAAACCAATGAGCGAGTTGCTGGAGAGGGGGAAGGACACTGGGTGGGGGTGGGGGGGACCACAGTAGCCATCCCCTACAAAAAACTCTAGAGGACAACTGTCCCGACAGGAGTGGGTAGGCTAGAGACCCCATGACCAGGGATGAGAGCAGGAAAGCAGGTGCAGAGAAAACAGTGTGACATCACAGCTTGGAATATGGGCAGCGGGGCAGCAGGCTGGGCGCATGGGAGTGTCTGGAAACACAGTGGACAGCTCCCCATTCTGCATCCTTTATACAAAGACGTCCCGGGCACATGGTCTGACCATCTCTAGTTATTTCCTTCTGGGAATCAGGGCGTATCTCCCTCTAGTCTTTCCCACAAATACTTCATACACACACACACACACACACACACACACATTACTATGCCTATAGATATATCCTGAGTCTCAATACAAATTTACTTCTGTCTGTGGGTCATAAAGAAGGGAAAAACATTGCTCCAAACCATTCTCACTGAAGCCAGTGGAAATGTAAAATGAGCTCTGATTTTAGATTCCAGACCTGGTCCAGAACCTTACCAGCCATAGGTCCCCAAGCAGGGACCTCTGTTCTCTGACTCGAACTGCAAAATAGGGTAAATCCACTGCTCTCAACCACAGGTAATGCACAGTGAGATTGAATCACCATACTAATGGAAGTGATTTCTGAACAGCTCAGCTCCCTACAAATGCATGATAGTAAGACGGTTAATATTAGGTCCTAGCCAAGAACCCATCTTAAGCCACAGTCCAGAAAACCAAGTCTTGTTCTTCGATTGCATCTACTTAGCCAGCTGTTCGATTCCCATATGTTCCTTTCTCTTCCAAAGCCTCCACCGCCAATTGGAATACAAGATAAAAAACACCATCTGGGCTCTGAGTCCTCCAGCTCCCTGCCCAGGACGTCTTGGGGCCGGGAGATGAATTCCAGTTCCTTCTGGCACTCTCATCTTCCCTGGCTGACTGTGTTGGCGAGGGCTTACATGTGGGCAGGCTCTCAGCCATGTTCCGCATGGTTCTCCACCACACATCAGAAGGGCTCGCAGCTCCTGGACCCTGCCCCTGCTGTCCTGCTGGGAGCTTCACTGTTGATACCCCTTTACCGCATCAGTCACAGCAGTCCTGCCCTCCACATGGGGTGAAACGTGCCTCCTACCCTGGAAACTGCATTGACAGAGGGCCCCACCAATGGCAGAGAAGCAATGGCCTCTGGCCTTGATCGAGGCTCCACTTTTCACAGGCACTTCTGCTTAATGGGTTGCTAGATGTAATAAATGGATGCAAACCTGGCCTCTATTCTTCATTCATGCCTGTGTCCCTGCCTTTGCAATGTGGCTTCGTAGCTCTTCCCATCAAGATGCGGGGTCCATTTCCCCACCCCAGTGGGTGGCCTGTGACTTGCTTCAGCCAAGAGAAGAGTGGAAAGGACACCATGCCAGTTTTGAGCTTGGGCCTCAAAAAATCTTGCAGCTTCCACTTGACTTTCAGAACTCTTAATGCCTGCTCCATGAGCAAGCTCTGGTCTAACCTTCTGAAAGACCCAGAAGAAAAAGAGGTCCATCCTAGCCTACCAGCAGCCAACCCTCCAGCATGTGAGAGACCTCCACCTAGACCAGCAGAACTCCCCTCTGACCTTCACCGGCCCCAGATGCATGAGTAAGCCGACCCGAGATCAGCAGAATGACCCAGCCAACCCGTAGCCTCATAAGAAATAATGTTTGTTATTTAAAGCCACTAGGTTATGGTATAATTTGTTACAAGAGCTCACTGACATATTAAGAGCATGCCTTCCTTCTCTTAGAGGAATCAAGAGAGAAAGTAAAAACTCTGGTAGGTTGTTCCATTGATGTGCTTCCCTGCCCCCAATCAGACGGTCTGGACGGAACGTGAGAACCCTGGGGCGAGGTTAGAATCTAGCCCCTCATCTTGAAGCCTGGGTGTCAAGCAATGAAGGAAAAGGGGTACACAGCAAGTAGATTAACACTAGTCACTAGATATCCCTGTCCCTGCTCAGTTCTCCCTCTCTCCTGCCCATCCTGGGTGCCCCCACCCCTACTCCTTCCTGGTCTGCCAGAGAAGGCACAACAATTTTCTCACTTAATTGCACTGAGCAACATAGCTGTCTCTGTCCTAGCCACCCAAGGCATGCCCTGGGGTACACTTTTTTTAAAGATTTTATTTATTTATTTGACAGAGAGAGACAGAGCGAGAGAAGGAACACAAGCAGGGGGAGTGGGAGAGGGAGAAGCAGGCTTCCTGCGGAGCAGGGAACCCGATATGGGGCTCGGTCCCAGGACTCTGGGATCATGACCTGAGCCGAAGGCAGACGCTTAACGACTGAGCCACCCAGGTGCCCTCTGGGGTACACTTTTTACACAAAGACTCACATGGTATTCTGCTAACACGGTGTTCTGCTAACACGGTGTTCTGCTAACACGGTGGTTCTCGAAGGATGGTGTTGTCACCAACCTGTGACACCGACAGCAGTTTTCACATCTTTGGTGATAATATTCCAGTGTATTTATATTCAGGTATATTCAGCTAAGATATATCAGCTTGAGAAATCTACAATGGCATGTTTCCACTTAAAATAAATTTAAGTGCAACTGGATGCTAAATGGGGGATTTCAGGGGAGACCTCCCAGCCCCACAGATGCTGCTCCATGAAGGTGATGAAAGTCCGGAGGCAAAATTCACAGAGGGGATGACCCGAAACGGGAGTCAGAGCTGAGCTTGGAGGGTCGGAGAGGGGGGAAAGGTGGTTTCTGGAGAGAGATGTTGGGGGGCGAGTGGCTCATGTGCCGGAGGTGACAAGGGGCTTGACATGGTGCAGGTGTGCCATTCACCTCTTAGTGAGTGGTGCTTCAGGAAGAACCTTCGGGAGAGCCTGGTGCGTGTCACTGAGTCTGCAGCACCTGGAGACTGATCTGTGATACTTACCTGAGCAGCATGGAGGCAGGTGGTTGTGGCCACAGACCTCAGGGCAGAGAGAAAAAGTCCCACACTGAGAACACGGGTGGTCTGGCTTCCGTGGAGCACACTTTACAAGGCCCTCTTTATGGAAGGGAAATCAGATTCCCTTGAGGAGCTCCTTGCTGGGACGCCTCCCGAGCCTTGAAAGCACCTAAACAAGGGGTGGCTTTGAGGCTGAAGCTTCGTGCCACCTGTCTTTGCTGGATGGTAGCCGCAATGACAAGAACACGGGAGCAAGAATGAGTAAGTGTCTCCCATGAGCCAGATGTGGGTCACGTGGGAGAGAGAAACAGCCAGAAGCTATTTTAAATCCTGCCCAACAGGGGTGAGAAGGTGCATCCCGAGAGAATGGCCTGGCCACAGAAAGGGCCAGAAGGAACCCATAAAAGGCCCCAGTGGGAAAGAGCTACCTTTTAACACTGGCCCGCCCAGACCGTGCAATGATGCTCCTGTCACCTGATATCTCCTCTACCCAAACGGGGCTAAAAAGAAAGAAACATCGCCCAAAGGATTGTGCTGCCTGTCCTGACACAAGCCACTAGCCCTCAGAGGGGCTCCGTGGGGAGTGGCCTGGACGCTCTTGCTGAAATGTGACCTAAAGTGATCATGGGACATTTTTTAAATGGCC
Source organism: Mirounga leonina (assembly GCF_011800145.1). Classification (NCBI taxonomy): domain Eukaryota; kingdom Metazoa; phylum Chordata; class Mammalia; order Carnivora; family Phocidae; genus Mirounga; species Mirounga leonina. The sequence continues at coordinate 1,385,759 of NW_023270855.1, forward strand.
TAAAGCAGAGCAGAGAAGACACAGTACAAACACAAGTTTTCAGAATCACAGCCTCTAAATTATACCTGCTGTCCCAATGACTCAGTGAATCAATTTTTTAAAAATATATTGTAGTAAGTGGAATATTATTCAGCCATGATAAAAAGGAAATCCTGCCATTTGTGACATGGATGGACTTCGAGGGCATGACGTTAAGTGAAATAAGTCAGACAGAGGAAGACAAATACCGTATGATTTCACTTATATGTCTAAAAAATCCAAATCTTAGAAAGCCGGAACCCGGGGCACCTGGGTGGCTCAGATGGTTAAGCGTCTGCCTTCGGCTCAGATCATGATCCCAGGGTCCTGGGATCGAGCCCCGCATCGGGCTCCCTGCTCGGCAGGGGGCCTGCTTCTTCCCCTCCCTCTGCTTCTCCCCCTACTCATGTTCTCTCTCTCTCTCTGTATCTCTGTGTCTGGAATGAATAATAAAAAAAAAAAAAAAGCCGGAACCCAGAGAAAGAGAGAGTAGAGTGACAGTCACCAGGGGCTGGGGTCTGGGGGAAGTTGGCAGATGTTGGCTGAAGGCTGTAAACTTCCAGCCGCGAGATCAACAAGTCCCAGAGCGCTAGCATGGCGACCACAGCAATAACACTGTATTATGTACCTGATGTTTGCTAAGAGAGTAGATCCTAAGTGTTCCCACCACAAAAAGGAAATGGTGACCATGTGACGGCACAGAGGCATTAGTCCACCTGTGCAGGTAGTCATTTTGCAATATGAGCATGTGTCAAATCAACACGCTGTATGCCTTAAATGTACATAATTGTATTTCCCCATTATGTCTCAATAACGCCAGGAGGAAAAAAGAAAATGCACTTTGAAAAGGTAAAAATATGCTGTATTAGTCAGCTTGGGCTGCCATAACAAGTACCCCAGACTGGGGCGGGGGGAGTTGGTGGGGGGTTCAACAACAGACATAGTCTCACCATTGTGGAGGCCAGAACTGCAAGATCTAGGTGTCTCGGGGTTGGTTCCTTGTGGGGCCTCTCTCCTCAGCATGCAGAGGGCCACCTTCTCCCTGTGTCTTCATGTGGTCACCCTCTGTGCACGTCTGTGTCCTAATCTCCTCTTCTTAGAAGGACACCAGTCAGATTGATGGTGACCCATATGACTTCATTTTACCTGAATCACTTCTCTAGAGAGCCTATCTCCAAAGAGTCACATTCTGAAATGCTGAGCTTCAACATAGGAATTTGGGGTGGGGTGGATACAATTCAGCCTGTTACATCTATGAAGTAAATAAAAGGTATTCAGACTTCAGGATAGGAGGCTAAACTAAAAACACTAATACCATGATCATGGCCAAGAAATTTGATGTTTAAACACTAATAAAATCTAGTACATGGTGCATATTCAAATCTCCCACCTGTCCCCTAGATTTCCTTCATATATTGTTTTTTGACCCAAGATCTAAACAAGAATGTATGTGATTGAAGTTCAGTCTCTTTTATTCTAGAACATTTCTCCTGGTTTTTCTTTTGTCTGTCATGACATTGACCGTTTTGATCAGATCCAGGTTAGACACTTGGGTGGAGGGACACGGGTGATGGTGTGAGCTTCCTACTCTCCCACCTCGGGAGACACCGGATATCTATCTGTCCCATGACCAGGGATGCTAAGTGTTTCACTCTGCTAAGGGAGTGTCCACCAGATCTCTTCATCATAAGGCAAATTTTCCCATTTTGAATTATCGAGTTGTCTGTGAGGTACATGGGTGGTTCAGTCCGTGAAGCTCAGGTCATGATCTCAGGGTCCTGGGATCGAGTCCCATGTGAGGCTCCACACTCAGCGAGGAGTCTGCTTGTCCCTCTGCCTCTCCTTCTATGCCTCCCCCCACTCTCTCTCTCTCTCTCTCTCTCTCTCTCTCTGCCTCTCTCTCAAATAAATAAACAAAATCTTTTAAAAAAAATTATTGAGTTGTTGGGGTGCCTGGGTGGCTCAGTTGGTTAAGCGACTGCCTTCGGCTCAGGTCATGATCCTGGAGACCCGGGATCGAGTCCCGCATCAGGCTCCCTGCTCGGCAGGGAGTCTGCTTCTCCCTCTGACCCTCCCCCTTCACATGCTCTCTCTCTTAAATAAATAAAATCTTAGGAAAAAAAAATTATTGAGTTGTCTGTGGGGTGATACTTGAGGACTCTGACTTGCCAGCTCCCCGACAAACTTTCGCCTGTTTCCCCATTCTTCGTGATCCTCATCTGCATCAGCTAATAGGTTGGAGATGGCAAAATGAAGTGTGTAACATCTCTGGAAAGGACACTGGAAAGGCATCACTGGACAGTGTTATCAAAGAAGATGGGCAAATAAGGACATGGAAAAGCAAGATCTGAAACTACAGATAAAAGATAATGTATTTGCTACCACAAATATCGGGGTATGGATGTGTCTTGAAGCTTCTAGTGGCTAATATGTAAGGGCACTTTTGGCAGATCCACACACCGTCTCCTGGGACCTGCCCTGAGAAACAGAATACCAGCAGGGAGGCAGGCGTGGGGTGTCACCATGAAAGGGCAGGTCTCCTCTTACCTGTTTGGGGACTCCAAGCTTGTGACTCAGAATTCAACACTGACTCCAGGTTAAATGTGGCTGATTGAAAATGGGTAGGAACTTCTGCTTCAATCTGAATTCCCACTAAAATTGCAATAAAAGGATTTTAGGGTGGGGGAGTCAAAAGCTCAGAAAGACAAGGAGAGGAGGAGAGGAGAGAACAACAAATGTCAGACTCAGGAAGGGATCTGGGCGACTGGTAACTCAGTCAGTGGATGGAAGAGTGCTGACCCCCTAGCCCAGCAGCAGGGAGGCCTAATACACAGAACCTGTGAAAGTCTCAGGAACTGAAAGCCCTGGAGAACAGAAACAGAGGGTTGGTTGAAAGCCTTTGATAAGCAGTCAGATCCCCCAAATCTCCTCCACTCGACAACATCACCTTGTCCCAGCACAAGACCGGAGACTAATTCTCTAGAAACCACAATGGGGGCTCTGAACTAGGGAATACTGGTCAGAAGACACAAGGGAAATAAGTGAACTTGACACATTGAATGCCAAGACCTCCAGCCCTCTTCCCCATCAATGTCCCGGCCTGGTACCTGGCTTCTCTCTCCAGGTAGATACTCCAGGGAGCCTGACCAGATCAGGAAGAAAGACCTTGAGGGTTGCCCCAGGAGACACCCAGGTAGATCATTGTGCAATGAAGCCCACAACCAATAAGCCATCCCTTTCCCATCACACACACACACACATGCACGCACGCACACATACAGACACAGAAGTTTCCGTCAAGATTTTAGTGCTCTGCTCTTAAATATAAACAGACAATCAAGGACCACCAGACATCTCAGGAAAGCTTTGAGATGAGAGACAGAGGTCAGAGCAAACAAATTAATGACAAAAGCAACTTAAAGGAAACAGCTGTTATGCAGGGAGAAAAAATTTCAAAATGATAGTCATTCATCAATATATTCAGAGACATACGAGACAATATTCTGAGCATGAAACAAGAACAGAATCATATTCAACAAAAGGAACAAAAAAAGAAAGAGCTCTTAGAAATTCAAAACTATGCCAGCAGAAGTGAAAAACCTAAGAGTTTGGAGGATACAGTTGAGCAGGGCCATAAAGTAGAACAAAGAAAGAGAAAGGACCAGAAAGTTAGAGGACCCATCAGGAAACCCGACATCTGAACAATAGGGGTTCCAGTGGAGAGAAGAGAAAAGGGAAAACCATCCACAGAAGTCCCTCAGAGTGGAGAGTCTGGGCATTCTAGGTTGGAAACGACCACGAACTGGAGGGAGACAGACCTACGTCAAGATGCAGGTGGGAAACCTGATGGCACAGAAGATAAAAAGAAGGCCCCAAAAGCTTCTGGGGAGAGAGAATAAACAAAACAAGTATAAAAATTATACAAGACTCTAAGGTCCTATTGGCACTGACTTCCTAAAGCAGCCCTGGAAGCTGGAAGCCAAGGGAGTGATGTCTGCAACACTCCTGGGAAACAAGGAGCTGGGTCTCCAATCTGACAGAAGAGAAAGGTGGCCAGGATGGGGTGAAGGAGGCGCTGAGCATGAGGACAGGAAGGCAGGGGTCAGGCCAGACACGTAGAAGGTCTGGGAAAATGTGTTAGGGGACGAATGGGCAGAATAGCCAATGATTTGAAGGTAGGGAGAGGAGATTGATTGGCTCACCTGGAGACTGTTTGGACATGAATCTGTGACAAGTGAATAGAAAATTAATAGATTATTAACAGACTGTAGAAAATTAAGCAAGCAAAGACAATCGTTAACGCTGGGGAGTAGAGAGCAACAGATCATCCCAGATATGCATGAGTTGCTAAGTTACAACCTTCCAGAAAACTCAGTTGAGAAATATATTCTACCCGTTTAAGATTCAGGAATGGGGAAGTTAAGGTAGAAAGGGATTCTAAGTATGGACAGTTATTCTTGAAAAAGGAGATGCAGAAAAAATAAATAAATAAAATAAAAAAATAAAAAGGGCGCCTGGGTGGCTCAGTTGGTTAAGCAACTGCCTTCGGCTCAGGTCATGATCCTGGAGTCCCAGGATCGAGTCCCGCATCGGGCTCCCCGCTCAGCGGGGAATCTGCTTCTCCCTCTGACCCTCCCCCCTCTCATGTGCTCTCTCTCTCTCAAATAAATAAATAAAATCTTAAAAAAAAAAAAAAAAAGAAAAAGGAGATGCAGGATGCCTGGGTGGCTCAGACAGTTAAGCATCTGCCTTTGGCTCAGGTCATGATCCCAGGGTCCTGGGATCGAGCCCCACATTGGGTTCCCTGCTCAGCGATGAGCCCTGATTCTCCCTCTCTCCACTCCCCTTGCCCCCACCCCCCGCTCGTGCTCTCTCACTTTCAAATAAATAAATAAAATCTTTAAAAAAAAGAAAAAGAAAACTAAAAAAAAAAAAAATGCAGCGAAAATATGCAAAAAAAAAAAAAAAAAAGAAGATACATAATGTTAAAATAAATGAACAAATTAAACACGAAAATTGGACCTAAGACTCTGGATCATACTTGCAAACACTGTGAGGAGGAAGTAGGTAAAATAGGCGAATTTCTTTCTACACAGAGGGGAATCAAGAGTTATAAATTTAGTCTTGAGGTCCATTTTTACAACATATATCCATTTTAAATAAAATAAAAGTATACCAGCAAAATTAAGCACACGATGTATACCTTCCCAATCAAAGAAAGTGAAGTCAAAATGGCAAAAAGCCAGAAAGCACAGAACTGTGCCAGAAGACCAAGTGGTTAAGCCCCTTTTAAAAAGATAAAACTCAAAATAAAACCCAAAGATAATGCTATTTTTAAGCAAAAACATCGAAAACAAAATTACACAGAAAGTTTAAAAATATAGAGATGCTAGTGCAGTCTGGTCAGACCAAAGAGAGAATGTGGAATAAAAAATAAAAGTCGGGGAACAGAAGGAGAGGCTCAGGGGTGGTACCCGCTCAGGAGTCAGGCTGTGCTCTGAGCAGAGAGCAGGAGCGCCGCCTTTCAAGAGAGGGGAGCTCGAGCTGGGTGTTGGTGAGGGCGGAAACCTCTGTCCCCTGGGCCACCCTGTCCCATCATGCAATGAGGCAGCCAAGGCCCAGCGAAGCCCTCCAGTTCGCATGACGAGTCAGGGGTAGGATTGGGAAAAGAAACCCGGTCTGGCTTTTTCCTTTCACCCCGCCAGCCTGTGGCCCTCATTAAGGGAAGAAGCTCCCAACAAAAGCAGCCTCATTTGTCAGGAGGCTGGGGGTCCCTGCTCCTGACTCACACTTTGAAGTCCAGAGGGCTCCTGATGCTGGGGCAGGGCTGGGGTGGAGAGTCCTCCGGCCAGGGTCCCCAGCAGCCCACCTTTGGGAGTCCAAGTCCATCCCACTGGTCTTGGGGCAGCGGCCTCCCTGCCCCAACAGAGAGTGTCCCTCTGTCTCCCCATGCCCACAGCGGGGGCCAGACATCAGCCCTTCCATGCTTGCTCAGCCCCGTGCTGCAAGGGAGGCAGGAGGAGGTCCTCGCAGGGGACCGCCACCTAAAGGACCAGAAGATATTGTCACTGTGAAGGCAAACGTGCTGCATGTGACCTGTTCCCTACCAGGATGACAAGTGCAGGGCCTTCCCACCTCTGAGCCACATGCCAAAAAGGCTCTGGTCTTGGGAAGGGCAAGGTTCCAGAGAAAGCCTAGGAGAATTCCATCCCACCCTGACGCTACCTGCAGGGTGGGAGAAAGCAGACTGCTCCAAGGAGAGGATCATAGCCAGCAGCCCTACAGGAGACACGGGGCCCTCTCTCACTATCCCTCTTGCTACCTCTTTTATCTCTATCTCTCTTTTTTATCTCTGTCTCTGTCTCCCTCCCCTATGGTCTCCTGTCAAGCACCAAGGGCTGCAAGTAGCTGCGCATCCGTCCAGACGTGCACGTGAAGAGTTCTGGTGGCCTCGGGACCCTCCCTGTGGCCCGGCCATCTCATGTGAGGGTGTCTCCTGTTGGGAGATCCCCCACATGCCCATGAGGGACTTGCTCTGCCCAACTTTGGCATGAAAGAGAGCTAGTCCGCAGGGCCCTGCAGGTTCCCATCTGCCAGCTGAGTGGTCAGCAAGAGGCACACATCAGTCTACTCTGCAAACCCAGCCTCCCCAAAGCTCTCTCCAGCAAACACTGGGGGCCTCATCAACATGGGGGGACACAGAGGCCACCAGACTGGAAGCCCCCACTCCTTACTGATCTCTTCTGCTCCCCCGTCTCACTCCCTGTTAAGCCCAGGACTGACCCTGACTGGTCGGGCCTCACAGCCTGCTCCTTCTCTCTGCCCTGCACTGACCCCACCCCACCCCGCTGTTTCTCGAAGAAGCTGGGCAAGCCCCACCTCGTGATCTTTGCACTTGCTGTTCCCTCTGTCTCAGAGAGATGCTCTCACTGGATACCCACAGGGCTCCCCCACCTCCTGTTGCACCATCAAGCATCACCTCCGTGGTGAGGTCACCTGACCATGTTATTTAACATTACAACCCCTCCCCACCCACACACACACACAGCACTCCCATTTCCAGATGTCGGCTTCACTTACTGCCTCACCAGACCTAAGTTCCATGAGAACAGGGGTTTTGTCTACTATCTCCCAGCACCTGGAAAAGAGCCTTGCACACAACAGGTGCTCAATAAATACTTGTCGAATGAATAAATGAACATGCCTGCCTTTTCGCTCCCTTCGCCCACCCTCTCCTTGGCACATGCTTGGTCTCTGTCTGGCAGATTTCTTTCTTTTTCTCCTTTTAATGAAGTACAGGGATACACGTGTTACAATAGTGCTCACCACAAGCGAGCATCAGCGCTGTTACAGTACCTCTGACTGTTCCCTGTGCTGTGCCCCTCATCCCCATGACTGATTCATCCCATGACTGGACACCTATCCCTCCCACTCCCCTTCCCCCCTTCTGCCCATCCCCATCCTCTCCCCTCTGGCGACCACCAGTTTGTTCTCTGTATTTATGATTCTGTTTCTCCTCTTTTTTGTTTGTTTGGTTTGGTTTTTAGATTTTACATATAAGTGAAATCATATGGTATTTGTCTTTTTCTGTCTTATCTCACTTAGCACATTACCCTCTAGGTCCATCCATGTTGTCGTGAATGGTGGGACGTCCTTCTTTTTTAAGGCTGACTAGTATTCCTCTGTGTGTGTATGTGTGTATGAATCACATCTTCCTTACCCATACATCCTCTATGGACACTTAGGTTGTTTCCATATCTTGACAACTGTAAATAATGGGGGTGCAGATATCTTTTCAAAATAAGGATTTCATTTCCTTCAGATAAATATCCAGGAGTGGAACTGCTGCTGGATCATATGGCAGTTCTATTTTAAATTTTTTTGAGGAACGTCCATGCTGTTTTCCACAGTGGCTGCACCAGTTTGCATGTCCACGTCTGGCTTCTCTGTTGTCTTCCCAGCCTCTTCTGAACCCAGGACGGCTTTCCTCCTCTGCCTCCTGCCCGCCACTGCTGGAGTCCGGCACAGGGGCAGGCTAGTGCCCTAGCACCAAGCGACAGCAAAGCCAGGGCCTGGCCCTGCAGGGAGGCTGCCTCCTCTCCCGCCCTCCCCAGGGAGCTCCTCGGAGCGCTGCACTGGAGACTAGGTCTCAAACTTCCACCCCACCTGGGAAGGAAGCTGCGGGGAGGGGTATTTGCCTCAACAAAACTTAGAGCCTTGGCAGCTAAATTCAAATCAGGTGCAATTTTGATGTCACTCCAAATAGTCTGGGCAAGAGCACTAAGGGATTTTCTTCTTGAAATTATAAAAGGAACGGAGAAGGCCTGTGAATTCTAACAGCTGCGAATTAGTGAGCTGAGGAGAGATTTGGGGGATCACGAAGACTCTACCTGGAGCAGGCCTCAGGTGCCTGACGGTGAAGGCAGAGCCAGCCACTGCCTCCAGGACGACAGGTGCACTGAGCCAGGCACAGGGAGGAGCCAGGTGCTGCCTCCCACAAAAGCACGGAGCCACTGTTCTCCCAGGAGCAGGAGCAGAGCGCTGTGGACAGGAGTGGAAAAATAAAGCCAGGACTCCACCTAGACATGTGCCACATCAGCCCTGTCCAGTGCAGGAGCCGCGAGCCACATGTGGCCACTGAGCCCTTGAAATGTGGCTGATGCAAATGAGGAACTTTTATTTCACTGAAATTCACTTTTGTTTAAACACAGAAAGCCACGTGTGGCTAATAGCTACCACATCAGACAGCGCAGATTTGGAAGTAGGTGTCTCAGGCAATAAACTAAAACCATCCCTTAAAGGAATGAGGAGCAGCGTGCGGAGAACAGCCAGCCTGAAACCCATCTCCCCCAGTGCCGGTCTCGTTGGCAGGAAGGAGGGAGGGAGAAGATTAATACTAAGTTCTGTTAGAGCGAATAGTAACTTAGTTACCACTCTTCCCAGGACTTAGTGCAATTAAACAAGTGAACAAAAGAAGGTGTAGACAGATTGGAAAGGAGGAGAAAAATTTATCATTGAAAACAGCAGTATGGCATCATGGACTGAAGGTGTAAATTACTAGAAGCAGTAAGTGAATTCACTAAGGTAGTCAGCTATAAAATTATCCTATCAAGATCAATACCTTTTTTATAGAAAACTTTAAACAGCTAAAAATGTAATGAAAGAAAAGACCTCGTGCTCAATAGCAACCGAATATGAAGTGCTTTACAAAATTAAGAAATGTGAAGGACTTATGTGAAGAAAACTATAAAGCTCCACTAAAAGACATAAAACAAGATAGGATAATTGGCGAGTCACATCTTTGTATTCAATAGGAAGACAAAGTTGTAAAGATGTCAATCCTTTCTAAATCAAAATTCTAATTGAATTTTTTGACCAAAAAAAAAACCTCAATTGAACTTGACAAAAGTATTCAAAATATGAACAGATACATCAGTGGAAGAGAATAGAGAATCCAGAAATAGAGTCATGAATATATGAGTATTTAGGAGCTGATAAAAATGGCCCTAGATGGAGCAGTTTTGGGGTTGTGAGGGGATAATTCAGGCTGACATGGGTTAAATATGTGATATATGAGTGACCAATGGAATTTATCTGAATACAGAAACTCTTTTAGAAGTTTGCCTGGTGGCACCAAGGTTTGCGAATGTTATAGCCCTACCATAATCTCCAACATCCCCCCACCAGCCTCCTCAAGTAAACATCCAAGTTAAATAAAAAAGGCTCATCCTGGAAGCCCCCACCCCCTCACCCCTTGCCACCCCTAAGCTTCTCCAAAGAGAAATTTCAGAGAAGCCACTAGCTGGGAAGGATAGAATGTGAGCAAACAGGAGCTACAGGGGGAAATGGGATGCAGTGGGAGGTGGGAAGCGTGCAGGGGCTGTGGGAGCGACAGTTCCAGAACCCCGTCTGCCCCGCCAGCATGCTCCGCCACTGTGCACCCTCTGTGTCCAGCCTGGCCCCGGACTCCCCGCTCCAACCCAAGCCCCACGTCTGCCCAAGGCCACCACTGAGTGGGTCTGACAGTCCAGTTGGCACACTGGGAAGGCGTGCACCAGCTCTTTGTCTGGGCCAGGCTGTGCCACAGGAGACGAGCAGAGGCTGGGCCCCCCGGGACCTCCCGCCCACAACCATCTTGCTGTGGGTGGACAGGACAGGCCACCGCCATGCCGGGAGCCTGGGAGAGTGGGAGAGGATGGCAGGAAGGCTTCCTGGAGATGGTGGCCTTTAAGCTGGCCCTCGGCCAACAGAAATTCAACTGCATAAAAATGTGGGTGCATTAACATCTATTTTTGAGACTATCTGTATGTTTTCAGCACATGCCTGTTCATCCTTCCTTCGGTTAAAAAAAAAAATGAACAAGAAACTGATTTTCTTCTGGGAACCACATGGGCTCAGGCCACATGCTCAAGAGCCAAGGTCATATTCAACTTCTGGGGGAAAACGGCATTCTCTTTCTTCTGCTGACCTTAGCGATGGGGGAACTGCTGCAGGAGGGGAGCCCCTCCCAGCCGTGGAGCGTGCCCGTGATAACACAGACCTCGGAGCTATTGTTCAGGCTTTGGGATCCCATCTCTGCAGAGGAGCCCGCTAGATGTTTTGGTTCATGAGCCCCCATCCCTTCCTTTGTCACTCACGTGAATTCGGGCTGGGTTTGCTGCTCCTGGTGGCAAGTGTGGCGCGGTGTGCTGGTGTCCCCAGGCTGCGCAGAGTGCATGGAGCCTGTGGGCGCACATGGGGGGCCGCCTCACAGAGCGGGTGACATTGCAGTTGGGCTTTGAAGCCCATAAAAAAAAAGGACACTATAGTGTTTCTATACATTTTGAACTCTTAATTTCTACTAAGACAAAAATCGTTTTATTCATTGGCTTTATTAAGAAAGGACAATGTAATTTAAAAAAAAGAAGACAAGTAGATCTAAGTATCACATCTGGTACACCCTACTGTCATTGGGCATTTGGCAAGAGGAAGCTGATGCTAAGGAAAACGTGACAGTGATGGATGCAGCCGCCGAGCTGCACGGTGAAGGCACGCTGAGGACCAGTGACCCTTCCTCCTTCCAACTAACAGATTTCAAGTGCCCACTCCACGCCAGGCAAACCCCATGCTGGGGACCAGGAACACAGAGACAGGTCGGACCTGGGGTCCTCTTTCCCATTTGTAAAATATCTCAGAGGCAGCCAGGCGAGATGACAAAGGCCCTGTGACAGCAGAGAAGGTGGGCAAAGGCTCAGCAGAAGACCCATACGGAGCAGCCCTACAGAGCAAGCGCCCTCCCTGCCTCTCCCTGCCTCCTCACCCCGACCTTGCCCTCTTTCCCAGAGGACTTTATTAGAAATGCCAGCCTTCTTTAGCTCCTCCCTAGGGTCTTCCAAGCTCAATATCTGATTTTGGAGAGAGGAGTAGGTGCCGTGACTCACTGCCCAGAACTCCCTTCAGGAGTGAAGAACAAACTCGCCCAGATCCCGCAGTGCAGTGAACAGAATGGCCTCAGTGGTCAGCCTCCCCAAGGGTCTCCTTCAGCTGCAAACACCGCCACCCCAGGACAAGCACCCAGGCAGGTACATCAAGGATTGGACCACCTCCTCACCCAGTGACAGCTCTGGGGGCTCAGCCTTAGGGGCTGAGCTTGGTGTCCCCCTCAGCCTGCTCCTGCTTCCTCCTCCCTTGCACTGACCCCAACACCCTCCTCAGTGGACATCTGCTCATGGAGCTGGGTTTCAACCTCCCCTTCCCAGGGGTGGATTAAGTGCCTTGCCCAAGTCATGTACAGGGTGCAGGAATTCAGGGCTCTCTGACTCCAAGCTGGTGGCGACCCGTTTGGGAGCCTTTGCCAGTCTGACCACCACATGCTTACCCCAATGCAGATGAACCAGCATCATCTTCTTTTCTGCGTCTCCAGCCAGTCATGTCCCGGCCCAGGATGTCAGGAAGCCCTTGGCCACACAGACAGCTCTCCATGCTGGCAAGCATGCCGGGGTGGCTCCCCCCACCCCACCCCCAGAAGGTGCAAGCAGATTTCTCACCGTCTGCCACTGCTTATTGTTGAAGGAAAACTCCACATCCCAAACATTTGTTTGGAGGGAATTAGATCATCACCTCCCCACTAATGAAGCCAGGCTGTGCAAACAGAGGGAAGCAAGACGGCAGGTTGTCTGTCTCTCGGGGCGGCGGCCCAGAAGTTGGCACCCCAGGTGTCTCCAAGCCTCCGTGCACATATTTCAAAAGCAGCCTATGCCAAGCTGGTTTGGAACATCCCCAGGTGATGTTTGCCTTAGTGGCTGGGAATCCCGGCCCTGAGCTGGAGACTCTGCAGCTCTCCGGGGCCAGAGCAGACCTCTGCAGTATTCTGAAGGCAGCAGGTGCCTTCCCGCCCAAGTCTCTGAGCTACCTCTGCCTCTGTTCCCTTCTGACCTTGCGCCGCCAGGGGCTTCTCTGCTGAGGAAGAAAATGCTACTCTTTCAGATGGAACACACCCTCCTTACCTTTCCAACCGGAGCCTCTGCAGCTGTGTGACTCTCTCTTTTATTATTATTTTAAATGAAGATAGGGCGCCTGGGTGGCTCAGTTGGTTGAGCGACTGCCTTCGGCTCAGGTCATGATCCTGGAGTCCCTGGATCGAGTCCCGCATCGGGCTCCCTGCTCGGCGGGGAGTCTGCTTCTCCCTCGGACCCTCCCCCCTCTCATGCTCTCTCTATCTCATTCTCTCTCTCAAATAAATAAAATCTTTAAAAAATAAAAAATAAAAAATAAATGAAGATATTATTCATAGAACAAAATTTGCCATTTACAGGTGGACCCTTTAGTGGTTCTTAGTAGATCACTTGTTATAATAACATTGTGCAACCATCACCACGGTCTGATTCCAGAACATTTTCATCACCGCCCCCAAAACCCCTACCTATTCCCAATTTTCCCTCTCCTTTCATAACCTTGTTCACCTCTATTCTACTTCTGTCTCTGTGGATTTGCCTATTCTGGACACTTCATATAAATGGAATCATACAATATACGGCCTTTTGTGTCTGCCCTCTTTCACTGAGCATAATGTTTTCAGGATTCTTCCCTACTGTAGCCTGTGTCAGTTCCATTCTTTTTTCTGGTTGAATAATATTCCATTATATGGATATGCCTCATTTTATTTGTCCATTCATCAGCTGATGGACACTTGGACTGTTTTCACTTTGGGGCTATTATATGAATGTCTTTGCTATGAACAGATAATTTCAATTCTCTTGGGTATATACCCAGGAACAGAATTGCTGGGTCAAATGCTAATTCTGTGTTTCATTTTTTGAGGAATCACCAAACTGTTTTCCATAGTGGCCACACCATTTTGCATTCCCACCAGAAATGTACCAGGGTTCTAATTTCCCCATATCTTTGCCAATATCTGTTATCCCCCGCCCCTTTTCTTTTCTTATTGTAGCCCTCCTTGTGGGTGTGAAGTCATGTCTCCTTGTGATTTTGATTTACATTTCCCTACCCGCTAATGACACTGAGCATCTTTTCATGTGCTTATTAGCCTTTTGTATAACTTCCTTGGAGAAATGTCTACACAAATACTTTGTCCAATTTTAAATCAAGCTATTCATCTTTTTTTTTTTTTAAAGATTTTATTTATTTATTTGACAGAGAGAGACACAGCGAGAGAGGGAATACAAGCAGGGGGAATAGGAGAGGGAGAAGCAGGCTTCCCGTGGAGCAGGGAGCCTGATGCGGGGCTCGATCCCAGGACCCTGGGATCATGACCCGAGCTGAAGGCAGATGCTCAACGACTGAGCCACCCAGGTGCCCCAAGCTATTCATCTTTTTATTATTGAATTGTAAGAGTTCTTTATATATTCTGGGTACTAGACCCTTATCAGATACATGATTTGAAAACATTTTCTCCATTCTGTGGGCTGTCTTTTGACTTTCTTGATAGTGTCCTTTGATGCACAAAAGTTTTTACCTTTGATGAAGTCCAATTTATCTTTTTTTTTTTTTTTTTGGTTGCATGTGTTTTTGGTGTCCCATCTAAGAAACCATTGCCAAACCCAAACTCATGCAGCTTTTCTCCTATTTTCCTTCTAAGAGCTTCATAGTTTTAGCTCTCCCATTTAGGTCTTTGATCCATCTCGAGTTTAGTTTTGTATATGGTGTGAGTAGGGGACCAAATTCATTCTTTTGTGTGCAACTATTCATTTGTCCCAACACCATTATCTGAAAAGACTATTCTTGGAGCACCTGGGTGGCTCAGTCATGATCTCAGGGTCGTGAGATCGAGTCCGGCATTGGGCTCCAAGCTGAGCATGGAGCTTGCCTGAGATTCTCTCTCTCTGCCCCTCCTCCCCCCCATTCATGAGTGTTCCCTCTCTCTCTAAAAGAAAGAAAGGAAGGAAGGAGGGAAGGAAGGAAGGAAGGAAGGAAGAAAGGAAGGAAGGAAGGAAGGAA